>NW_022589712.1:44015455-44314195 GCF_004348235.1 Phoca vitulina
TAATTGAAATTGAAACCAAAAAGATGCGCTTTTTTTTTTTTTTTTTTCAAAATAAAGCAGAGCATTTTAGCCTGCATTATTTGAGTAAATTAAATTCTCAGCCTAAAATCTCTTTGGTAGCAGAGGTGTATTATTTTTACAAAATCATTTTGTTTTAGCTTTGCAAAGCTTTGTTGTTTTTCCTCCCAGATTTAAAATCCGTGTGGGTTTCCTTTTGGCTAATACTAAAATGTAACTTGCCATTCTGAGCGTCTACTAGCCTAGTGAGGCCAGAGGCTGCCTGCCAATGTACCGAATGTAAGCAGAAAGGGGCGTGGCTGCTTAAAACTGGCTTCACATAATTAAGTCTAATTTAAAAACTGAGTTTGTCCCTTAACACATATTTCATAAACACTGGCTATGTGCCAGGCGCTGTGATTTCACTAAGGTATAAACATGATTATGACAATGTCTCTCCTTTTTTTTTTTAAAGATTTTATTTTATTTATTTTATTATTTATTTGACAGAGAGAGAGACAGCAAGAGAGGGAACACAAGCAGGGGGAGTGGGAGAGGGAGAAGCAGGCTCCCCGCTGAGCAGGGAGCCCAATGTGGGGCTCAATCCCAGGGCCCTGGGATCATGACCTGAGTCGAAGGCCACCAAGGCGCCCTGACAATGTCTCTCCTTCCAAGGAATTCTCAATCCCAGTGAGTGAAACAGATCCATATGCAACCAACTAAACCATCACATGTAAGTGCTACACTGGAAGAATGAGTAAGGAGCCAGGAGGTTAAGAAGGTAGGTGAGTTTCGCTTCATGAAAGAGTCAAGGAAGAATTGGGGAGGGTGTGTGCTATGGTGAGCACTGTGAATTGTGTAAGACTGATGAATCACAGACCTGTACCCCCGAAACAAATAATATATTATATGTTAATAAAGAAAAGAATTTAAAAAAAAGAGTCAAGGAAAAAGAGGGGGCATGGATGATTTCTCCAAAGATTTGATCTGGCTTCGACGGCTGTGCAGAATTTCACCTGGTGGAGAATGAGAGGACCAGAACAGAAGGACAGCCCTGGAAGAAGTGACCAAATCAACAAAGGCCCGACGGAGAAATGCTCAGCATGTTTGCAGGCCATGAGCCCTGGGCTGAAGCTCAGAGAATGTGTAGGAAGGGGCCGGGAATGGAGTCAATGCAGAAGGTGTATTTAACAGCTGCATTTCCCAGAGTTCAGCCATTTTTAAAATAAATTAACAAGGTTTGCCATATCTGCACACCACCTGTACTACTATTCACTTAATACTGTTTTAAATGACTCTGTAAAATATAAATGTCTACTTTAGCTTCATGTTAGGCAATAATATCCGTGAAGTTACACATTTGAGGAACTAATCACATTTTCCCAATAGTCATTAAAATAAAAATAAGTAATAAAGTTATGTAAATGCTTAGTATCCTATCACCTAAAATTGTCTTTCATGCCACTGGGGGTACATGCTCCACGCTTGGGGAAATGCCTCTCTGCATTAATGACTAATATGAAAAGGAACAGCTTTCGCAAACTATTATTTTCCAAATATTGGGAGAAATGAGGAAAAACAATGCTTTTATGAAAAGACTGTCCACTAAGGCAACTTCGAGAGCCCTGTTGGAAGCAAGTAGGTAATTGTTTAAAAATGCTGAGAAACTAGTGATAAGCGAGAAAGTGAAGTGAGTGAGGGGAGGGCAGGAAGGAATCACGTGATTGCATACAGGACAAAGTTCTGTTGAGGCAAGAATTCAGTAGGAAGAGCAGACCGAGGTGTAACCTGGAACTGATTAGTTTCTTTTTTTTTTCCAGACTCTAGAGCTCTGTTGTCCAACATGGCAAGCACCAGCCACATGTGGCTATTGAAATTTAACTGTAAGTTAATTAAAATTCAATACAATTAAATTTCAATTCCGCAGTCACGTTAGCCACATTTCAGATGCTCAATAGCCACATGTAGCTTGTGGTTACGGTATCGGACAGAGCAGATATAGGGCATATCTCCATCATTGCAGAAAATTTCATTGGCCTGCGCCATACTAGACTAATACCAATCCACTGGCTGGGACTTACCCTATTAAACTAGAGCGCCTCAAGGGGAAGAGTCTGAAACTGAAAATACAGAACTAGATACATTTCCCTCCCCAGGACAGTTAGAGAACAAGGCCTCCGGTAGTAGGAGAAACACAGCTTTTCATAATCAGGAATAGGCTACTGTTCTGATAGGAGCTTTGGATGCCTAACTCGAGCATGATTAGTAATGTGAAATGCTAAGTAATTGAGGAAATCACTTATGCTATTGCTCAAATTCTCTATTATAGTTCTTCGGAATAAAAATAACACAAAGAAAAGGAAAAAGAAAAGTTAGCTAGGCCCATAAATTAAAGTTCTAGCTCCTGAAGTCTATGCTTCTAGAACTCCAGGTCTCCATTGTGTGCCAACGATGTCCCTATCCCCGGCTATATCCTCAGCAGACAGATTTTCTTACCCTTCATCACACTTTAAGAATTTCTCCCAAACATATACATCTTCTGATTTTTCCTTTTTAGCTCCCAGCATGCAATTTTACGTAGTTGTTGTTCTAGTTACTATGACCATGTAATCACTTCTTCTGAGCCTGCACTTTCCTGTCAGTACATATGGAATAATAATATCTGCAGTAAAGAGTAAATGACATGATGAAAACACTAATTTGAAAAGATATAGGTACTCCTATGTTCATTGATGCATTATTTAAAATAGCCAAGATATGGAAACAACCCAAGTGTCCACCGATAGATGAATGGGTAAAGATGTGGTGTATACACACAATGGAATAATACTCAGCCATCAAAAAGAATGACATCTTGCCATTTGTGACAACCTGGATGGCACTAGAGGGTTTCCTGCTAAGTGAAATAAGTCAGACAGGGAAGGACAATTACCATACGATGTCACTTATATGTGGATCCTAAAAAACAAAACAAATGAACAAACAAAAAAAAAACAGAAACAGACTCATAAATACTGAGAATAAACTCATGGTTTGCAGAAGGAAAGAGGGTGAGGGGATGGGCAAAATAGGTGAAGGGGATTAAAAGGTACAAATTTCCAGTTATAAAACAAATAAGTCATGGCGATGAAAAGTAGAACATAGGGAATACAGTCAACGGTACTGTAATAACATTGTACAGTGACAGATGGTTGCTACGCTTATTGGGGTAATCACTTTGTAAGGAATCTGGATACTGAATCACCGTGCTATAACCTGAAATTAATATAATGTGGTGTGTCAACTGTACTTCAATAATACATTTTTAAATAAATAAATGAGTGAAGCAGATGAGACAGCACATAGGAAGTGCTTACTACAAACAGAAAATGCCAATAAGTACATGTAATGTGTATAGTACTCCTTCTCCATTCACATAATGGTTTTCTAAAGGCCTGTAGAGCTGAGATCCAGTATCTCCGTCTGTGAGCCCGCCACCTGACACATAACAAGCGCAGCCTTAACAGTAATCAGTCAACCAACAGCCACCAAGTATCCCCTCTATGCAGGACACAGAGTGTATAAGTGGTCTCCAGGCTTCTTACAAATCCCAAGCATTCAAAGAATTTAATTCTAGGTGAATTAGAAGAACTTCAAGAGCATTTGTCAGTGAGGAAAATGAAAGTTGTGGCTGCCATCGATAAGGCTTCAGATAAACTTTGAAAGTCATGCTGGGGTTACCAGCATCATTAGAAACAATGCTCCAACAGCAAACAGCGGGCCTCAAGGCAGGAGGTATATTTTGACAACTCACCACTGAGCCTACCTTCCTGAAGACTAGAAGGATGGATAATGGAGATCGGGGGACTAGAGTTTCAACACTGGCAATGAAGAAAGCTCAAAGCTTGAAATTATGCCTCCCAGTTGGAGAATCACAGTACTGAAACATGAAGTGTGTGAATGCAAGTACTAGTTTGATCATCCATGAGTGTATGTGTCATATTAGGACAAAGTAAAAAATACTTGAAATATAACTTGTATATAAATAAACATTAGGCCTTTAGTTTAAGTTCTAACATGATCTTTCCAAACTTCTACTAAAATATCTGTAACAAACCCAAAAAGGATGTATACATTTCCAAGGCCACCACCTAAAAATGGTACTCAGATGTTCTGTAGAATTTGAGAAGAATTTCCTCTAACAGCTAAAACGAAGCACACAGAGCAGCTGTGTGATGCCCACATGAAAATGAGGAGCAAGACAACTTCACTACTCCTCACTGTTAAATCACTGGGTCAGAAAAACCTCAATCTGAAAACTGGGCAACGTGCCATAGGAGCGATGCTTTCTGAGAAGTCGGAGTCCCTCCCCCACCTCCCTCTCCCTCAGAGTCTCTTTCTACTGTCAAAGAGATGGCTACACTCAGAAAGCAACTGGGCACAGAGAGAGAAAGGGTGATACATGTGAAGGCTTGGTCCTCAGAAAATTTTACGTGAGGGTGTCAGGAAATGCTGATGACAGCATTCATGGGGATGGACGTTCTTGCTTGTGATTTACTCAGTGTTAGAAAATAAGGTTAGGAGATCTCAGTTCAGTTCAACAGAGCTGCACTAGAAGAAACTCTGCTAAACATTTGAAATGGGGTCATGAATCCTGTATTATCCAGCTGTATTTCTGAGAAGGGCTTTTATCTAATGCCCAAGGGCAGAGTTGAGCAGAAGGTAACTGACAAACTCTATCCATTGGCAAATACTGGCTTTGGATTGAATTTTGCCTCTCAGAAGATAATTAAAAAAAAAAAAAGCCATTCAATTCTATATCCATCAGGATTATTAACTTCGAGTAACGGAAACCAAATCTAACTATCCTAGCAAAAAGAAAAGGGAGGAGGAGGAAAAGAAATAAAAGAGGAGGGGAGAGGGGCTTTTTCATTCATTCATCCATTCATTCATTCGTTCAACAAGTCTTGATTAAATCCCTTCTAGTGACAGAGGCTGTAATATGCCATCACTGTGTGTATGTGCTCGCATGCACATGCGCACATGTTTGTGTTTCTAGATAGACTTACCCAGGCTTCAGGAAATGTACCACTGAGAAAGCTGATGGATAATTCTGTGGGTATGGCTGAACATTTCTGAAAGATAGATTCACATGGCAGAGATGAAAAGAAGAGAATGTTCTAATGGTACATCTCAGATTTGCCTTTCAGACTTTAGAAAGGTTAGCAAGATCACAAACTTGAGGACTTTTTCCCCCTTGAAAGAAAGTCATCTTTAGTATACAGTTCTAAATATTTTCCTGTTTACAAGGTCATTCCCTTTGCTTATGCCAAAATCTCAGTAGAATCAGATACAAAAACACAGAGGAATTGCGAAGAGTACAGGCACAGTGGAGTTGGTCCCCATGTTGGTTCCCCTGGACAGGGAGCCATATGCTCTGAAAGGAACTGCATCCAGGAATGTCAGAAAGTGACTAGAAGCAGGGTGACTAGTGGCCCATGGTGGAACAGGGAGCAACTGCGTATGACACAGATGGAGAATTTAGGAAGAACTTAAGGCAACATTCTTCCCTTCTCAATACACATTAGACCCAGGGTTTTTCTCTGGGGCACTTCTGACATTTTGATGGGACATTTCTTCCTTTTATAAGGGCTATTCCACGCTCTGCAGAGTGTTTAGCATCCTTGCTACTGCCCACTAAATACTGATAACTGGGCACCAATCTATTTCAAATATCTCACTCCTGGCTACCACTTACTTCACAAAACACTTCTGCAAAATATATTTCCTTCCCTGTGGGGTCTCACTATCATCAAAGAATGTGATCATCTTGTCAAAGTGTCATGCCTCTTCCCATGTCACCATTGTTTACTTGTCAAGAGCACCTAGAAAACATAAATAAACCAAAGACAGGTCACCTAACTAAGCAGCAGCGGGGGCACCCCTTCAGTGAGAACATCAAGTTACGTGTGGAAGAAGATACTGTTCCTCAAGAGCAGGTAGGAGGGATCCCATTTGTTGGGGGGGCAATTGTAATTGCTAATGTGCCACTGTTTCTTAAAATAACTTGGTTATTTTTTAAGAGAGAAAAGTCAAATCTTTTCAAATGGATTTTTTTTTTCAAATACTAAATACCTCTTTGTTGACCAGACGAAAGAGCATCAGGTGTTGGCTCCGCTGTCTGATGAGGTCAGTAAGGACATGTGCTGGGGGTGTTTAGCAGAGTTGGTTAGTGTGGACATCTTTAGTGAAAGGGGAGCGGGGGTGGGGAGGATAAAAAGTGGTTTATTTTTTCTCCAATTATTTAACTATTACATCTTATTTAACACCACACACACACACACATGCACGCACACACTTACCCACCCCACATCCTTTTCTCCCCAACAGAAGTAAGTAGAAAATTCTGCTTTTAGAACTTCCAGAAAGAAATGAGAAAAAGAGACAGGTAGACCTCGAATGCTATAGAACCGCCACTCTATTATGTTACTCTAGTTTTCTTTTTCTTAGAAAGAGTAATGAAAAATGTTCCCACTGTCCTCTTGAAAAGGCTTTTTGTTCAGTGAAGCACAATTGGGAATTATAGGATAAATCAAAGGGTCAGATGATGACCTCTTTCCTCAGAGAAAACATATGTTCATGACAGAAACAGAAGGCGGCAAAGGGTAAAAAAGAACAATGGAAATACTTTACTCCTTTCTTTGAAAGCACATTACAGTTTGTGCCTGCAGAATGACATTCAAGCAGGTGCCCAAGCGGGGCTGTGGGCAGAGCACACAGGCTCTGTGCACCATGGTGCTGCTGCCAGCTTGGCCACAGGTACTGGCCCGGACCACCTTTCCCCACCCCCCGCCCCGCAGGGGAAACACACAGGAAGTGATCTGTTCACAGTGGTGACTGCTGTGGGAATGGATGCTATTTTCTAATAAACTGCTGTGGAAGCTTCTGAAAGCAGAGAGAAAAACAAAATGTAAAAGAGTGTACGGTTAGAACAGACGGTGGTTGCCCAGCCCAAGGGTGTCATCTATCTGGTAGAGATGTGAGCATAAAGAACTGGTAAATTCTGGCAGGAATGAAAGCAGAGATGATGGCTCTCTCTTTGCAGTTTCAGACCCCTGTCCCTAAACTGCCTGAATCCCAAAGTAAAGGAAATAGTCTGAACTACTGGGGTTTCATGATGCCCATGAGGTCATTTGAGACATGAATTCATCAAATGTGCTCACAGTTCTTGGGCCTCCGAACTGTTTCTCAGTGATTACTACATAAGCATCTTTGGAACAACTAACATAAATTAATGCCTTATTTAATTTATATCTCATTTTCTTTTCATAGGAAAGATAAAAGAGCCTGTAGTCAATGACAGCTAAGAATCTTGGATTTGGGATCTCTCTCTTCCACAATTATGTAAGTTTTTTCCAGAAGGAGAACATCATGCCTAATAGCAACTTCCATTAACATTTGCCAGACTATGTGGATGAGTAAAAATTTTTTAATTATGTAAATACTGACAGTCAATGGACTCTGTGATCTCCAACTCACATTAATCAGACTTTGATATTCAGTCCTAACAAATGACCATGAATAAAAATCCTCTGGTTGTATGTTGCATTTTGAATCTTAGGACAAATCAACTGAAATATAGCTCCAGTGACTATATTTTAATAAATATTTTGGAGGGTTTAATTATTTTCCATAAAACAAACAAGGACACTTTTAACTTAAAATTTACTTTTTTTTAAGACATTTATTTGAGAGAGAGAGCGCGTGCACACACACATACGCTTATGAGTTGGGGGAGGGGCAGAGGGAGAGGTATGGAGAGAACTTCAAGCAGACTCCCCGCTGAGCGCAGAGCCCAGGGCTGGATCCCATGACCCATGAGATCATGACCTCATCTGAAATCATGAGTCTGAAACTCAACCAACTGAGCCACCCAGGTGCCCCAAGATTTACTTTTGAGAAGCCGACAAGTAGATACCAAAGCTTCATTATTTGCTACAAAAAAACTGGAGAATTTAGGCTTAAAAAGCCACTTCTATGGTATACCCAAGTATAACTGATCCTTGAAATTTAATCAGCATTATAGGTCATTTATGTTAATGTCAGATTAAGGAAAGAAACCTAGTTAAGTGATTCCCACATCCCAGCAGTGAATTATTTAGAATGCATTTGACAGAGTCATTTCTTCTGTTTAAAAATAATACAAGTAATAAAGTATCAGTTATGTTTTATATCTGATATCTATCTGGTATCAATAGAGAAGTTTAGTTAGAAGTCAGGAGGAGGTTATTATGCTTGTTTTGTCTTCTCAGCAAAAATTACAAACTTACATTTAACTTGCTTATTTTATACAATTTATCCTATCAATAAAGACTTAATTTTGAGAGTATTTGATTATGTAACCATTTTCTTAGTATTAAGTACTTTTTAATGTAATGAGACAGTCATAAATAGGCAACCAACAGTTACAAAGACTATGCAATAAAGAAGAATCGATGAAACATGATGGGGGGAGAGATTTTTAACCATAAAGCAAACATTTACTCCCATTTTGATATGCCCCACATCAGCCTCTTCCTTACCAAGAGAAAGTCCAGAATTTGACCTCTAAATCTAGACACTTTAAATCTAATCATTTAAAATACTTTTAAGGGGCACCTGGGTGGCTCAGTCATTAAGCGTCTGCCTTCGGCTCAGGTCATGATCTCAGGGTCCTGGAATCGAGCCTCTCGTCGGGCTTCCTGCTCCGTGGGAAGCCTGCTTCTCCCTCTCCCACTCCCCCTGCTTGTGTTCCCTCTCTCGCTGTGTCTCTCTCTGTCAAATAAATAAAATCTATAAAAAATAAATAAATAAAATACTTTTAAAATGAGGAGCTATAAATACTGTCTATATAAACTCCCAACAAATCAATGAGTTTGAATATGGCTACTATTTGCCTTCTAGATGAATTCTGCAATTTTGGGGGTATTTGTGTTTCCCAAGCACTAGTCCATTCTGTAATTAAGCTTGCAAATTAAATATATTTCAGATTGTCCTAAAATGAAGGGGGATTCATTCTCAGTCTGTTGTGTTTTTCTGCCCTCCCCTATCAGCGCTACAGAAACATTTCAAGGGAAGTTGATCACAGTATAGAACTCCGGAAGTTTTTAGAAATGAATTAGTTTTGGGAAAGAAAAAGTCATATATGAAAAGCCTTAAAACTTTGTGAAACTATTGCAGTTGCCACAGGCGCAAGAAAAGTAAAGTGGGAAGACCAGAGATGAGAGCACAGATAGTCCGGCATTAAGTTTCTATGTGATTTGGATTCACGCAAATTTTCTAGCATTTGTTTCCTTAGCTGTAAATAGACAGAATTTCTATTCAACACAGCAGATGAAGCCAATGTGAAGATACACACACATATACACACAAACACACACATACACCCCACAAGAAAATACTAGATACAACACAACGTCAAATATTTCTTCTTATCCTTACTAGAGTTCCAAATAAGAAAAAGATACCTATAGGAACCAGAAACTATGAAAAAACTTAAAATTGAAGCAGTTACAAAAGCTAAGTAGCCCTGAGAAGTGTCAGGAGACATGAGGTAAGGGGGTAGAATCTGATGCCTGAGAGGATTATGACTAAGGCTGCAAACTCTGGGTTCAGCGGGACATTGGAACTGAGCGCTCTGCTTAAATATAGGAGCCAGAAAGAAGGGTCCAGTCCATATAAAGGAGAGAAAATCCTGTGCTCACTGGCCTAAGAATACATCACGGAAAGCAGGCTGGCATCACTGAATGATGAATGGAAAAAAGAGTTGCCCTCAAGAAACTGAAACGAAAAGTCACACCTGGATATGAGGTTCAATTTCTCATCACCTGCATGAAGTTAAAACCACAAATTTAGAAATTAAAACTCAGTATATACATAGTTATATACAGTTATATACTTCCTGCTGCTGTCCACTAAGAAGGCTAGGATACCCCAACAGCAATGAGCATACTTAGCCCAGTCTTACTTTCTCAAGACCATTCAGTAAAAAGAAACAGGGGTCCTTGAAGAAATGGCTATTTCTAGGGTCAGAGCAGGGAAAATATAAGACAAGTCTGGAGCATCTTGAAGAGCCAAAAGGTAAGGAAGTAGTCATATAGGAATTTTTTAACGATCCTATTATATGCTATTTACAAAAGACAAGACATAGTTCTAACCTTTTGACCTAGAAATTAGAATCATTTGCCACAGGAAAAAATTAAAGGAGAAAACATTTGGTGATATTAACTGATGCAAAAAAGCACTTGATAAAATTCAACACACAATAATGATTTAAATAAAAATTAAGAATAGAATGATTCTTTGTTAATCCAGTAAAGGGCATCTACCACAGAGTAAATCTTATACTTAATAGTGAAAATTTTAAAGCATTCTTTTTATTATTTTTTTTTATTTTTAAAGCATTCTTTTATTTTTTTAAGAGATTTTATTTGTCTATTTCAGAGAAAGAGAGAGAGAGCATGAGCAGGGAGGAAGGGCAGAGGGAAAGGCAGAGAGAGAATCCCAAGCAGACTCTGCACTGAGCACGGAGCACAAAGTGGGGCTCGATCCCAGCACCCCAAGATCATGACCTGAGCTGAAATCAAAAGCTGGACACTCCACCAACTGGGTCACCCAGGTGCCCCCATTCTTTTAAATTCAAAAACAAAGCAAGAATTCCCACTGCCACCACTGACATTCTATATTGTATTAAAGGTCCTAGATAGAAATAATAAGATAGGAAAATGATAAAATATCAAGAAATGAAAAGATATACAAGGTTATTATCAAAAAAGTTGTAAATTTTACTGAGGGATATAAAAGAAGATCTGGATAAATGGAAAGATATAGCATGTTTGTGGAGGGAAAAAAATCAGTATTTAAAAGAACTCAGTACTGTCAGGTTTAGTCTATATTAAATGCAATTCCAGTCAAAGCCCCCAAATTTTGTCAGACCTCTATAAACCTTTTCCCGTGGAATAGCCAAGAATTACTAAAATAATTTTGAATTACAAAAAAAGGGGAACTGCTTTGTCAGTTACTGAGATTTAATAATCCCTGATACCCATTAAAACTTCGTAACATTGGCATAGTTGGACTCAAATAGGCCAGTGGAACAGAATAGAGAGCCCAGAAATACATGCATGCATACCTAAGATCTTATCTGACAGATGTCACATTACAAGTTCACAAGGAAAATATGGGCCTATATACAAAGTAAGAGGTGTTTGGATGAAGGCCATCCATCTGGAAAAAAAAAAAAAAAGTATTTTAGACCTCCTTCTCATGGCATTTAGAAAAATGAAATCCAGATGAATTAAAGACCTAAGTGGGACTAAAACTTAAAACATTTTAGGAAAAATTATGGGTGAATGTCTTCATGACCTTACAATAGAGAAGGATTTCTTTGAAAAGCACCAAAGTCATATATCATAAAGAAAAATGACTAATAAACTTAATTATGTCAAAATTTAAAACTTAAAGGCAAGCTTCAAAATGGGAGAAAATGTTTGCCATATAGTCATGCAATAAAACACATAAAGATTTATTAAGTATATATAAGATTCTTAAATATCCAACACAAGAAAAAAGACAAACCAAAATGAAAATGGGTAGATTGGAAAGGGAATTCCTATTGAGATAAACATTTCAAATGCTTGACCTCATTGTAATCAGGGAGATGCAGGTTAAGACAATTAAATGCTATCTTCCTCCACCCCCCTTCAAATTGGCAAAAATTTCCTCCAAGTATTGAGATGATATTGGGAATATATGGGAATGCTCATAAACCGCCAAAGAGAGGATAAATTTGTATAACCACTTTGAGTATTTAACAATTTCTATCATTGAAAATGTGCACTTCAAACATTCCAAAATTATTCTGATGCAGTTTCTCTTTCATTGGTACTGAAGAAGACCTGCATAAATGTCCTTTGCAATATTAGAAACAAAGTTGAAATAAACTAAAAGGCCAGTAATAAGGGAAGAGATAAACAAAATGTCACATATTCATACAGTAACTAAAATAGAGCCAATTAACAAACCAGATCTAGGTGTGTCCACACGAAATTTTTAGCCGGGAGTAGAGGAGAACAACCTGGACAACGATTAGATTTTGTTCCCGAAAAAGGATAAGGAAAAACAAACTCTGGGCAACCATGTGGAGGATTCACTGAAGCAGAAAGCAACTAACACAGGGAGATATTAAAACAATATGGAACAACAACAGAAATAAAAACCAAACAGCAACTGCAGGACTCACCATGCCCCAGGAGAGCAACGTGCTAGGGCGACCTACTCCTCAGTGCACCTGGGTAATTCCCATAAAGGAGCAAAGCCAACATAACATCACCGGACTTAGAGGACTAAACTGAGGGCCACATCTGCCAAAGTTGACAGCATCAAAGAGAAGTGTGAGAAGAGTGCATTTGGATTGCAAACTGATTCTGTGTCAGGTGGACGATTCAGAGTCCTTGGGTCACAGAGGAGGTCAATGTAAGAAATGGACAGAGAGTAGCGAACAGCCTAACTGCGGGAAAACTAAGAGGCATTCAGCACTAAAGGAAGGCAGTGAGCAAAAGAAAAATTATTGCTACTACCTGATTTTATTCTAGTGATGATTTCTCACACCACTTTTTCTGCCCCTGGCCTTGCATTTGCTTAAATTTCACCATCTTGAAATTTTTAGTCTAAACCCCAAAAGCTACGGCAGTCTCTAGTTCATCATGCATAGTAACTTACCCTGTCTGGAGTCACCCTGTTCCCTGATATTTACAACTGTCTTTCATCAATCACAAAAGTTCAGCAAAGTCTTGTCTGTCTTGTTCACCTCAGCACTCAGAAAAGTGGCACATAACAAGTGGTAAATAAATCTTCGTTGAATGGTGACTCAGTTGTTAAGCGTCTGCCTTCAGCTCAGGTCATGATCCCAGGGTCCTGGAATCAAGCCCCGCATCGGGCTCCCTGCTTGGTGGGAAACCTGCTTCTCCCTCTCCCGCTCCCCCTGCTTGTGTTCCCTCTCTTGCTGTCTCTCTCTCTGTCAAATAAATAAATAAAATCTTTAAAAAAAAAAAAAAAAATCTTGGGCGCCTGGGTGGCTCAGTCGTTAAGCATCTGCCTTCAGCTCAAGTCATGATCCTGGGGTCCTGGGATCGAGCCCCACATTGGGATCCCTGCTCGGTGGGAGGCCTGCTTCTCCCTCTCCTGCTCCCCCTGCTTGTGTTCCCTCTCTAGCTCTCTCTGTGTCAAGTAAAAAATCTTAAAAAAATAAAAAAAATTTTTAAAATTTAAAAAAAGAATCTTCGTTGAATGAATTAATGCATTCTTTAGAACTGATGTGTTTTTAGATGAGCAATAACTGATTTCTAATGATAAATGACTCTGATTAATTATTTTCAATTGACAAATAAGCCAAGATAATTGAATTAAGAGTAAGGTTTGGAATAAATTTACCAGAAAATTCTTTAATCCTCCTTTATAGCATTGGCTCTGAGCCCCTGATCTCAATGTATATCCTTATCATCATAACAAAAGGTAAAGTTTTAATCATTTTTATCCATTTTCAATGAAATGTCATTATTTCACCACAGATATATACATATATACATACTTGAAACAACATGTTTTGTTTCCTCTCTCAACTAAACAGAGATAGTCATGCCTGTTCCTTACTTTACAGAGATCAGAATATTCATATCTGTTCCTTTCTTCATAGAAATGTGAGAATCACTTGTGAGAAAAAAATCTACATTCTTCTTTGAACATCTTGGAGTCAAGTGCTATTTAAAAATCTAACATCCTGCTTAGATTTTAAATCGTATTTTCTTTTATCACTAATGCCTACAAGGAAAAGATTATTCATTTAGAAAGATAATCTCAACTT
Source organism: Phoca vitulina (assembly GCF_004348235.1). Taxonomy (NCBI): domain Eukaryota; kingdom Metazoa; phylum Chordata; class Mammalia; order Carnivora; family Phocidae; genus Phoca; species Phoca vitulina. The sequence goes on from NW_022589712.1 coordinate 44,029,332, forward strand.
TATTTCTGGTGTGATACTTTGGCAACTTAAACATCCTCAAATAGGGATGCCTGATGGCACAGTCAGTTAAGTGACTGACTCTTGGTTTCTGCTCAGATCGTGATCTCAGGGTCGTGGGATCTAGCCCTGCTTTGGGCTTGTACTCAGTGCAGAGTCTGCTTGAGATTCTTTCTCTCTCTACCCCTCCCCTTGCTCATGTTTTTTTCCAAAATAAATAAATCAATAAAATCTTTAGAAAAAATAAAATAAACAAATCTTTAAAAAAAAATATCCCCAAACAATAAACTCAGTTCAGGACCCAGCTGATTGATTACTTCCCCTGATAAATGGCAAAGGGATGTTTAGTCCATAAACAGGTTTAAGTAGTAGCTTTACAAGTTCATTAACTTTGGAAAGCACATGCTTGGGACTTTATCATCCAGAGAGTAGAAAAGATTAACTCACTCTACTCACGTCTTGGTATAAAGAGAAGGGCTGGTCTGCTGATGCTGGAAGAGCGAGCCTTCCAGCCAAACACTGTGTTAAGGTTGTTTTCTTACTGGTAAAGCTGAACACAACTTCTCTTTGTCTGGGCTACAGTATTCTTTAAATGCCTCGGAATCTTCAGCACAGATGTAGTATTTACCTAAAGCCGAGAGGCCTTGGGGTAGTTCAGTACTTAATTCCACCAACTTACCCACCTGTTAAGTCTTGTAGGAGGCAAGAGGCTGCACGCCCCTGCCCCTGGCCCCTGATCTTTTGCAACAGGGGCACTTAGTGCCCGCAAAGGAGAAAAAGAAATACCATTAAGTCCAGGTGCCCCAGCTTTTCTTGGTTAGCCTCCAAATGCCCACACATGTGCCATGCCCAGCATGACCATCTAACATATTGTCCGAACCAGGACATTTGTGGGAGTGAACGGGAATCCTAGCAGGCGGGGTCACAAGAACAACAGGTATAAACCAGTACTGCCCAGACAAACCAGAACGCATGGTGTGTGGTCACCCCAGCAGGCACGTGGGGTTCTGATAGGAACGAGGACAATAGTAATGCTCTTAGAGGAAAAAGGGTCCAAGTGTTTCTGCATTTGGCATCTGTCACGAACCCTGTGTCTGTGAAGCTGCTCTTTATATTCATTGCGTCTCACACTGCTTAGGTTTAACCTCACTGAAGAAAAGTTTTCTGCCTGATGCAGCAAATGTCGTCCTCAGTCACAGGCCCGAGGGACTGTTTCTGTTACTTATTTATTTTCTGGTGGTGACTGCTTTGTCACCAGCATTCAATGTCATTGCTAGAGCTACTTGTAAATATAACACCATCTGAGAATGTCAAGCCTTCTCTCTTTTTTGAAATTCGTCTGTTTCTAGAAATCTATCCATACCCACCAACTCTTCGGTCTATTTGTCAGCGACCATCGGCACTGGTGCCGGCGTGGAGCTCCCGAGGACCCGTGGCTTGTGTGAGCTGCACTTGCACTTTCCTGGCTGCTAGCCTTGGGGAAAGATGACTCCAAGTCTTTGCGGAGTCTCTGAAGCATTCTCCATCTTCAAACCTTCGACTTGGTCAGAAACTTTTCTCAGATAGTCTTTGCAGTTACAAAAAAATAAAAGGTAGTATCAGAATGACAGGATGACGCTGTTATCTAGCAGCGTAAAGATTATTTGCTATCTTATACAATGATCTCACATACTCGGCTCAGGTCTTTATACTCAAACTGGGGCTGTAGATTCATGAATATCTACCCAGCCAGAAGCTGCATCTCCCTTATAACTTTGTCATTTCGCCACAACGTGTCATGTTGCCTGTCTTGTAAAACGAGACTGAACTACATTGTTATTCTCTAATTTTAATAAAGCAGAGTACTGAGGCTATCATTCAGGGGGAAATCCCAAGGAAGGAAACACATTAAAATTTCAACTACCATAAACATAGAAATGCAGATCAAAACCAAAATGCATCACTTTTGACTTCCTGGAATTTTTAAAAGATTTGCCCAGCTCTCCTGCTCCCTTTTTACTCTGGAGACAGGTTCTCATATCAACCACAGCAAATAAGAAGCTGGGTGAAAATTTCATGGCACATCCCAGAGCTCTACAGTTCTGAGCCTATTGTTCCCTGGCTGGGTAATTTCCTTCGGCACGGAACAAAGACATATACATTAAAGTTGGCAGGAGTTCTAACTCTAAAGCACTGTCAGCATCGCAGGGAGGAATAACCATATCCATATTCCATAGACAACTCAGCTCACTGAATATGTTTTGCAGGTCAAGTACTCTGCTAAGTACTTTGCATATGTTATCTCTGATTATAGTCAACAGTACGAATTAGGCGTCATTGTTATCCCTATTTTAAAGATGAAGAAACAAAGGTCAAGCAAGTTTAATTGCTCAAGAATACACTGCTGGAAAGGGGTGAAGCCAGTGCCAGGCCAAGAAGTAATTTTACTCTAAAGTCTGTACCCTCTGGAATCTTCTGTATTCCCACATTATTAAACTCCTACAGTAGGAACAAATGTAATATGATTTGGAAGAAATGGTAAATAACATGAATATCCTGAGAAAAGACTTGAAGTAATAGTCTAGTCAGAGAGAAAAATGATCTAGGCAGCAGAAACTTTGAGAAAATAGATTCTGTTTGGTATTAGGATATGATGAGGATGGCTCTATCGATTTTCAAAAAGTTGTGCTAGAAAAGATTATTTATTTATTTATTCAGTCAGCAAATTTTTATTGAGTGTCTACTATATGCCAAGAACTGTTTTATGTGCTGATGATATAGGGTGAAAAAAAACAAAGCCCCTGCCCTCAAAGAACTTAAATTCTAGAGAAAAAGACAGATGACATACAAGTCAGTAAATAAAAATACAGTTTCAGGTAATAATTGTTAAGAACTGTGAAGGGTCTGAGATTGTATCCTACTTGCAAGCTCACAAATTAGTTGCCACAGTTTTGTGGAGAAAGAAGACCTAAAATTTTATATCCAGCAAAGGTATCTTTAAGAAATAAAGGCAAAATAAAAATGTGTTTAGATGAACAAAAAAGGGGAAAAATTCATCAGCAGGAGACCAGCACTAAAGAAAATACCAAAGGAGGGGTGCATGGGTGGCTCAGTTGGTTGGGTGACTGCCTTCGGCTCAGGTCATGATCCTGGAGTCCCGGGATTGAGTCCCGCATCGGGCTCCCTGCTTGGCGGGGAGTCTGTTTCTCCCTCTGACCCTCACCCCTCTCATTCTCTCTCTCTCTGTCATTCTCTCTCTCTCAAAAATAAATAAAATTAAAAAAAAAAAAAGAAAATACCAAAGGAATTCTGGAGGCAGAATAAAAATGTGATCCCAGTTCTTTGAAGGCAGGACCATGAAAATGCAGGAAGAAATAAAGACTAATAAAAAAAAAAAGTAAGTATGTGGATAAATCCAAATGAATATTGACTTCTTATAAAAGATAATAATGTCTTCTGAGATTTAAAATATATGTGTAAGTAAATACATTACAACAATAGCAGAAAAGGCAGTAGGGGGGGTAAATGGGTTCTTAGTTAGTCCAGGTCCTCTAAGAAGCAGATACAAAGACTAGATTAGCCATGCAAAAGATTTGCATGGTTGAGGCCTATAAGGGAAAGCAGGGAGGGAAGAGGGAAAGGTGAAGAGAGCTGTCAGGTCAAACTCGAAATTCCATGTCCTTTACGAGTACGCACAGAACATTTTTTAAGATTGTCAGAAAACATGTCAAATAATTGAAATCATTCATGATATGTTTTATAGACATAGTGTAATTAATCTAGAAGTCGATAACCAAAATAATCTCCCAAATCAAGGTTTGGAAATTAAGCAATGCACTTCTGAATAATTCATGCTCAAAAACATCATGTGGGAAATAAGAAAATATTTATAATTGAATGATAATGAAATAGTACCTATCAAAATTTGTGGATATCAACTAAAGCTTAGAAGGAAACTTAAAGTTTTAGTATATTTATTAGATAAAAACTTAAGGCTAAAAAAATCAATAGTTAAAATAGTTACCCCAAGAAACTAGGAATAAAACAATGCCATGGTAAACCAAAGGAAATAGGAGAGAAATAATAGAGAAAAGAGCAGAAATGAATGAAATCAAGAAATACACAGTAGAGAAAATTCCCGGAACAAATCATCAAAAAATGTAATTATTTATCAGCTCATAATTTAAGTCTTCTTTCAATTGGATTGAATGCAAACTATGAAAGAAACAAAGGAGTCGCTATCCAGCCCTTAAAGTCATTTACTTTCTTAACCCCAACACTAATACTTTGAAATATCGGTGTTTGCAACATGGGGATTTTTAACACCATGGTGGCAATGCACCATAGTAAGATTATGAGACAACTGGAAGGAAAACTTTCTTTTCTGAAATGAAGAATGGAGGTTATGAATGAGGAGGTAGGAGAGAAGAATCAGCCCCCTATCACACGGACTTTTACACTCATACTCTCTCAGGCAGATCCGTTTGGTACATAATATACAAAGAAGTCAAGGAACACTTAGAGCTTTCCATGCCAAGCAGGGAGCCCGATTTGCCAGCATGCACACCCTCATTTGTTTTAAGTGAATTGATTATTTTTCAGGATCCAAATCCCTTGAGAAACTGATAGGCACTCTGAATAACCTCCCACAGAATAGTGCACATACATGCATACCCGGAACTCTTTGTGTAATTTTAGGGAATTCACAGACCGCCCTGAATCCAATGCATGGATTCTCAATTTAGAAACCCTGGCCAACAAATGTGGCAACATGGATGGACCTAGAGGCTATTTCGCTAAGTGAAATAAGTCAGACTGAGAAAGACAAATACCATATGATTTCACTCACATGTGGAATCTAAAATAAGCAAACAAAAAGCAGGATCGGACCTATAAATACAGAGAACAAACTGATGGTTGCCAGAGTTGGGGTTAGGGGTTGGGCAAAAGGGGTGAAGGGGACTGGGAGATACAGGCTTCCAGTTATGGAATGAATAAATCAGGAATAATAGGCACCGCATAAGGGATATGGGCAGTGATATTGTAATAGTGTTGTATGGTGACAGATAGCTACACTTGGGGTCAACACAACATAATGTATAAACTTGTTGAATCACGATGTTGTACACCTGAAACTAATGTAACTGTGTGTTAACTATACTCAAATGAAAAAATAATAATAAAAATTAAAAATTAAATTAAATTAGGAAAAAGCAACCCTGGCCAGATCCAACAACCTAATTTGGAGGTGAAGGATTCAACATAGAGGAGGTAAGTAGTTAGAAATAGCATGAGTAAGGTATCTGGGAGAACATACGCAGAGCCCCCGGCCCCCAGAATCATCTTAAAAAAGACGCCTCTCTTCTTCCCCTTCTCAAAATCATAGATCTAGTTTGTTTCAGAAGCAGGATGAAAATTTGGATCTCCTAAATTTCAATTAAATAACGTGTATTTTTAAAAGTAAGGTAGTTTATTTAATTTACCCAAACAAGCCAAACGTATAGCTCTAGAACCACATCTTTCATTTGTTTGTCAAGCTGGCACAATACTTAAAAAAACATCTTTCCCTCTGAGTCCTAAATATTGAAACTTTCATTCTCATAGAAAATCCTTGATGTTGAGTTTGAAACAAATGTTTGTTGAGTCAGAAAAACATTTTTATTTTGACTGGGTGTTTAAAAATTAATTATTATTTCTGAAGTCTCAGAACAGCTCCAGCGACCCCGAAGCCCTCCCAGACCAGGATCCTCGAACACGTAAACAAACAGTGACAATCAGCCCAAGGGCCACCCCACATGCTTGAGAACAGAACTCAGGTAAACAGTCATTTTTCTTTTCAGCTGCTGAGAAAAGAAGAATATGATTTTTCATTCCACCCCCAGGACTAGATTCCAACCACCAAGACGATTCCCAGATATTAAACTAAAAGCACCATGGATTCAAAAATGAATCATAGATAATTACTAGGTGCCTCTAGCTTTGTGTTTTCTTTTTCCATTGTATACATGTCTGGCTTTTTTTGTCTTTATCAAGTTGACAGTTTGCTCATTTAGATCTGATCTGCAGAACACCACTTCGTATCTCTAGTGCAATAAAGTGAAAAAGTGGAAAGATGCATCGGTTTCATTACAAACCCTTAATATGATACTAACATGCTATCTGTGGTGTATATTTCATGCCTTAAGACGTTGTTCTTCAAATCGTGAAAAATATTGTTAAAAGCTCCATTAGAAATTGCTTCCATGTTTTATGTGTCTGTGTAAGTCAGTGGTTCTCAACAGGTTGTGTGTGGGGAGGGGAATAATTTTGCCCCACAGACATTTGGCAATGTCTGGAGACATTTTTGGTCACAACTTGGGAAGGTGTATGCTATTGGCATCTAGTAAAGGACAAGGGTGAGGATCCTGCTAAACATCTTTCAAGATCCAGGAGAGCCCCCTATAACAAAGGATTATCCAGCTCGAAACATCATTAATGCTGAGGTTAAGAGGGCCAAGTGTGGGCGCCTGGGTGGCTCAGTTGGTTAAGCAACTGCCTTCGGCTCAGGTCATGATCCCGGAGTCCTGGGATCGAGTCCCACATCGGGCTCCCGGCTCAGCGGGGAGCCTGCTTCTCCCTCTGACCCTATCCTCTCTCATGCTGTTTCTCTCTCTCTCTCTCTCTCAAATAAATAAATAAATAAAATCTTTAAAAAAAAAAAAAAAAAGAGGGCCAGGTGTAAGTTTAAGTTTGTGTAAATCTGTATTTGTTTTTCTGGCAATTATGCAGAATGTGGGTTTATATCCATTTCTTCAAAATAAACAAAAATGTCTTAGAAATCAGTTTACTTTGTTCAGAAGCACTTCCCATACCAAAAAGATCATTGAAAATAAGTACATTATTTCTAATATTTTCATGTTTATCAGTGTTTTGTGTGGGATTAAAAAATCTGTTCAAGGATATAAGAAAGGGCATGTAGAAAAAAGGAACAGTAATTAAAATAAAGTTTGATCTTTATGCTTACGGATTTAGAAAACAATTATTGTAAAACACATTTGAAATATTAATAATTTCCACTTCTTGATGCCTTGATTATATATTCCATTTTGTAATGTCACCTTTTTTGCTAGCCAAAGAAATATTTCTTAAATAAACAAAAAATCAAAGACATATCTCTAATATGTGCCCATTTATGATGTTTCCCCACCTCTATCCTTAACCAAAAATAAGTTTCCACAACATTTTAACTGAAGATCCAAAAAATGGCACCCTAGCAAATGTGGTGCTAATATAAACAATCAAATCTTTGGTTGTTGCTGAAAGTAATTGCAGACGACAGAATTCCCGCTGGCTGGTTGATAATAAAAAGTTCTTTTAGCTATAGTGCATAGTTTAGAGACTATCTTAGAATGTCCAAGTCCTAGGTTTGAATACCACGCAGCCAGAAGAGAGCAGACAGGGAAAAAGCTGAAAGACACCACTGGACAACATACAACAGTACTGCCCCCATCACTCTGTACCAGTGACCCCAAGCCAGAAACATGGAAGAACTAGGCACCTCTACCCTCAGTCATGCTGGGACATACACCTGTGCACAGCCACCACCCAGGCTGCACACTGCTACCTCTGAGCCAACTATAGGGGGGTCAGCTTGGGGAAAACTCAATTTCTTAGAGCACCATAGCTGCTAGGGAATGTGAAAATGTGGATTTTAGCTTTAGAGTCTTCATGGTGCTAGACGTCAAGATAAAAGGGATGGAATGGGAACTGAGCCAAATTATAGTATCTGCCATAGTCACCAAATTATTTTAAGGCACATCAGCATTTTAAAAAAATATTTATTTTATAGCAGTCTAATTTGGTTCTAAAGCTATTCATAATCCTGTCTGTCTCTTCGGGGGTGTTGCTACTCTTCATGTTTGTGTTCTTCCTACAGATGGGTTCTTTTCTAAAATATTAAACCTAATTGCCATATCATTTATTTATTCTATCAATAAACACTGAATGCCTACTATGGAACAAGCATTGTTCCATTCTGCACATACAGCTGTGAATTCAAAAAGGCAAAAATCCTTGTCCTCATGAAATTACATTCCAGTGAGAGCTCAGTAAATCAATTAGGATTAGGATTAGCTACACATAACAAAAACAAAATTAAGCTAAACTGAATTACAGTAGCTTCAACAAGACAACAGTTTGTCTCTGACATAAAAAAAGTCTGAAGATGGGAAAGATTGCAAAAATAGCCCTATTCTTCCCCCTTCCTATATCATCCCCTTTGTTATGTAACCTGCAGTTCCTCTCACTAAGGAAGTGGAATCCATGTCTCGAATCTGAGCCGGCCTTATGACTTGCTTTGGCCAATAGAATGGGGCAGAAGTGCTGGTGTTCCAGTTCCAAGCCTAAGCCCTAAGGGATCTTCATGTTTACACTTGTTCTTTTGTGCCTCTATGGTTCCATGAGAAGGATGTGCCCCACTGCCGTGCTGGAGGATGAAAGACACATGGAGGAGAGCTGATTCATACCAACTGCCCCGTTTGAACCCAGCCAAGACCAGTCAACTCTCAGTTGACCTCTGGAAGCAGGAGAGAGCCCAGATGAGCTGAACTCCACAGATGTGCGAGAAATAAGTGTTTTTGTAGACCGCTGAGGTTTTGTGAACATTTCTTACTTAGCATTATTGCGGCAATAGAGAACCGATACAGGAACAAAGCAGTCTGGGCAGACATAAAAGCTTAGAAGTGTTAGGGACCCAAGCTCCTTGTATTCTGCTGCTTTAATCCTCAATTTGTGGCTTCTATTTTATCGTCCAATATTGCTGCTGAGCCATCACTTCCAAATACACACATCCCAGCCAGTGGGAAACCAACAAGGGGTAAAAAAGGAGACAAATGTTCCTTTTAAGGAAATTTCTTGGAAGTTAGTTATAGACACATCCAGCTATAAGGAGTGAGAGCCAGAAAGTGTAGTCTTTATTCCTACTGCCTGTGCCTAGATAAAAACTGGGGGTTTGATCAGTAAGGAAGGGGAGACTAGATTCTGGGGACAATTGGTAAGCCACATGTGCCAATAAACATACTGACAGAGGGGCGTCTGGGTGGCTCAGTCGGTTATGTGTCTGCCTTGGGTTCATGCCTTGATCTCTCAAACCCTCGATTGGGCTCCCTGCTCAGCAGGGAGTCTCCTTCTCCGTCTCCCTCTGACCCTCCCCCCGCTCATGCTCTCTCTCTCTCTCTCAAATAAATAAATAAATAAATAAATAAATTCTTTAAAAAAAAAAACATACCGACAGAAAGAAAGTTACCTATTTCCCTATTTAGGGCTCTTAACAAATGAAAGCAGTTTTCTAAACTTAAGCTACATTGTTTTCTGGACGGACTGTGAAATTATAATACTTAATAAAGAAATATTAATATTCATAAATCCAAAATAGCACTTTTTCCTATGGCATTTTACTGCTTATGCAATTTTGCTTTTTACCAAAGGGACAAAGCCTTTTTTTCACTAATAGTTCCAACATTGTCCAACTGTCTAAATAATTCAGCTGGCGTTAGCAAGTGTTTCAACAAAGCAGTATTCGTTTTTATCATAAGCAGTCATTAAGCATAACAGCAGATTCCACCTGGGCTAAAAGACTAGTTTTAATAAGACATTTTGGGGTAAAAGGATGAGAAGCAGAGGAGTAATTGCTTCTGCACCTAGAGGGGCCACGGTTCATCCCCCCACTGTAGAAGTCACCCAGCAATATGTATTTAACTATGTTTTTGAGTAAGGAATCCAACCATAGTAAGAAAATATGTGCCAATAATTTAAAGTATAATTTAAAATATAATTTCCCTATTCTTGGGTTCTTAATTCCCAAATCAAATCTTAAATTCACTTGATCAGAGCTATACTTTTAAGAATGTGAAATGAAATGTACAGATTAACTCTGACTGTTTTACTTGCCTACCCTGTGCATGCATGTGCGTGCGTGCACGCACACACACACACACACACAGGCAAGAAATTTAAATCATTTCTTCCTCAACTCCACATACTCTTGCAGAATCTGCTCATATCTGTTCATTAATCCTTGCAAAATGAGCAGTGGGGCGAATTACTGGCTATTGGTAACTGAAACAGTGATAGACACCTAACCTCAGATGGGAAAATCATGTAGTTCTCTCCTCCAGAAGTTTCTAAATGAGACAGAGCAACTCTAAGCTCTTACATTAATGAACTGAGAGAATTTTGGTGGAGGCATTTCTTATCACAGTCCTGCTTAAGCATTGGATGTTAGCCTTTAGACAATAAAGAATGAAGCAAACAGGCAGAGTTACAAGAAACCATGAAGTTCAAGAATGACAGAGAGAGAGAGAGAGGGAGAGAAAGAACTAGAGAGAGAGACAATGAATAGCTGTCTGTTTCTGATGACTTTCCTGGCTTTAGTCCCTCATGAAGACAAATCAACCAAGCTATTTGCATCTGGGTCAAATTATTGTCTTCTTTCCTGTTATAAGCTCCTATGATCAACTGTACAAAGTACTATCTAAAGCCAATCTCTCCACTTGTAAACTGAATCACATCCGTTAGCTCCTAATCAAGGACATCATTCCAGATATTATCCTCAATTTCTCCTGCAACATCAATTTTTTCTTAATACTAAATCATTCCCCCAGTGCCAAAGCAGTACCTGGAACATAGCAGATGCTAAATAAATATTTGCTGAATGAACTCACCAAAGGGGAAAAAGCATAGTCAACAGAAATCAGGCTTCAAGAAGGTAGACTGGCAATAGTGCAGCTAGAGGAGGCGCAGGGGGCAAGAGGGAAAAGCTATACCACTGGAGAATTGTTTAGGAAGGCCACAATCCCAAGACACAGGTGCATCAAAAGACCAAGATTTAATCACAAGACTACAGAATGCTATTTCACTTCCACACTTTATCACAATACCAGCAGGATTCCAGTATAATAACTGGATTGTGGCTGAAAACGTCAGGCTTGCTCTGAGGGAGAGTTACTTCGGGAAGTCTCAGGTCAAGAAAGGAGACAAAAACAAGATCATCAGAGGAATTTTCAGGCTCTGACACCAGTAGCAGCAGCAGACACTAAGACAGTCCGACTTCTAGCCCAGCTAATATAAATCCACCCACTACATGCTTAGTCACCATAGTTCCTACTATTTGATACATGTCCAACTTCTAGATGTAGCCTAAAGAGACATGATGATTAAATGCGATGTAGTGCCATTACATTTAAGGATGACATTCTGGAAAAAAAAAGGGGGAGGGCAGTGGAGGAAAACTAAGGAATTCTGAATAAAGTATGTACTTCAATGAATTATATCTATAGTGGTTCATTAACTATGACGAATGTACTATAATAAGATTATAATAAGAGGTCCTGGGTGAGAAGTATATGGGAACTCTATACTCTGTGCAATTTTTCTGCCAACCTATAACTATTTTAAAATTTAAAAGCTTATTTAAAAAAATGAAAACAGAAGATGAAAATCATTGTCAGGTAACCGTCATTCAGCATCATATTGCTTCCTTCCCTGTTCATTAAAAATATCCCTCTGGGCTGTGGAAATCATGGAATACCAACACACAGTTTTCACACAAAGTGAAATATCCTAGAGGCAATGTCCTAACAAAAAAATATCCTAGAGGCAAGTGTCCTAACAAAAAAATACTTCATTTTTATAATTAATTTTCTTCTTCCACATCAACAAGGCATTCAATAAGGCTGATAGCGTCATGTAGAAGAGGAAAAACTTCTCTCTCTTTTATCCTAAAGTCTAAGCTGGGCTTACTGGGGGGTGGGGGGCGGATGAAAATCATTAATATTTATAGCTCTTAGCTTTGACAGTTCTTGGCATAATCTGTTATTTCACAGAGAATATTCTCCTTGGGGTGGAAGGTAGACGTTAAGCATCTATGTTGGATGTCTACAGATCAAGACAATAGGAGTTCACACTCATGCAGACTTGTTTGGTTTCCATGCCAGGAAGTGGTGGTGTTGTTCTTTTGCCTTCCTTAGGCTCATGGAAGACAGCAACACCTGAGCCCCACTGTTCAATTTAGATGTTTTTATAGCTCAAGAAACATTTCTTAAGTGATTACTAAATATAAGCTAATAACAAAGGACTATAAAAATTCTAGCTTTGAGGAAGTTAATAACCAAAAGAGATTACGTTATATATCTAAATACTGTATCAAAATATATAAAATTCTGTACTATGTAGTGAGAGATGGAGAAGTAGATTCACAGATTAGAAGTATGATTCCTGAAAGGTAACAGCTTCCATATTACTTAGAAAAAAAAAGATGACAGAGACACAAGCATGTGAAAGAATTTAAGGTCACATTTGTATACTGTAAGAGGATAGTTCTAATTATCACAACCCAGGTATTTCAGAAATGCATCTTCTGAAGTACCAGCTCTTTCTGGCCATCCTTGCCCCCCAGCAGTTCTCCTTTCAATTGGTAGAGAGCAGTATTGACCCCAAGAGCATTCCCAGGAGTATTTTTAAAAACTAGCTGAAGTCCAGGCATCTCCAAAACAGTTTTTCCCTACAGCTCATGTTGGAACCTTGAAGCCAGTTAATTTTCCTCACATCACCCTGCGTGGTCATCCAAAATGCAAGCCCTTGGGATCATCCATCTTTTTCTCTACCCTCATTTCTACCAAGCTGGCCTTCCCCGTTCCTATCTCCTCATCTCTGAATTTTTCCTCCACCTGTTCCATTGTGCCCTTTGAACCCCCAGATCCTCTGCAAATAAACTTCTTCCAGAGTGTTTTCCTCCTCCCTTTACAGTGAAGTCTTCTCTCTTGACTCCAATCTGGTCTTAGGAACTTTCTCCTCCCTAAATTTACTCTATAGCTTGTTACTTTGTTATAATTCTGTTTCCTATTCATTTTTGCATTTCCAGGACCTACCAAAGGCCTTACTAAAAATTAAATAAATGACTGAATGAACACAAAAACACCACCTAGCAAATACAAACTTGTATGGTGGAAATTGCACATCTATATGGTTTAGAGGAACAGTTGATTGTATTTGGATTCGAGTTAATCAAGCAAAGCTGCAGCCCTCAGTTAAGTGAACTGGAGTGTTCATCTATGAAAATATAACTCATATCACTTAAAATGAAAAAAAGAAAAGGTGATTAAATTTTCCCTTTTTTCCCCCTCCAACCCTCCTAAGTCCCTAAATGATATTATCAGTTTGACAGCTTCTCTCTATGAACCTTCTACCCTTACACATCATGATGACAGATGCTGGTGAGGTAAGAGGAAACAGCGGTTGTCATAGCACCCACATGGTCAATAAGAGGCAATTCACACGCTGGGAGGTGTAGCCCTGATCACCGACTGCATGCTGAGAGCCGCACCGCTCAGATGAGAATAAAGAACCAGAATGTTAGCTGAGGTCAGAGCTTCCTGGATTCGTTGACAAATGAAATCAAAAAAATATAAAAACAAAACCATCATATTATATTCCTTGTCAGAATTTGCACTTTGAACAGTGGATGTCCAGGGTCAACTCAAAGAATTCAGTAATTCAATTCATGCTGGTAGGCATTTATATTTTGTGAACTTTTCTGTGTTGGATGCTATATAATGATTAAATGTTATATAATGATTAAATGTTATATAATGATTAAAAAATGAAATGACGCTCATGACTTAATATTATAGAAAAAGGAAAACCCATCCTTAAGAAGTCACAAGTCAAATTTGCCATGAATAATTATATAAGAAGTAAAGGTCAAAGAGGAATTAGAGATCAATAACTTAACACAGAACAATTTTTTGACTTTTCATTCCAGCGCTACTTTTATTCAAAAATTGCTGTAGAAATGACATTGCTGAAGGAAATAAAATAACAGGCAGTAATCATTTTGACAGTTGGGTTAGGAGAATAATTCCATGTTTCTTAGTCTTCCCCTAATGTAGAGATGTTTTAGAAGATACTTGTTATGATCAGTACAGAACTTAATTTACATCAGTCTCTCCCCACTTAAATGCTTCTCTGAGCCATTTGAGAAATAATACCAGAGAGTCAGATGCCCTGGGGTGAAAATATCAGCTTTAGTATTCTTTAAGTTGATATGGAAGAATGTGGCTTCAATGTTCAGCAAATATATTTCTAATACTGTACCACGGAATTAGACAGACTCATGCGCTCAGTCTCAGGCTGGGCTGAAATCCACTGCCCTTCCCAGAGGGCAGAGGTGGAGCATGGAGAAGCAGACAAGGGCATGTCATTCCAGTGGGCAGAAGTTCCAAAAGAGAAAGGGAATGGAAGGAGTGGAGCTCTATGTGTCTGGGTCCTCCTCCCAAACTCACCAACCAGGTAAAATTGAATGGGAAAAGGTGACCAGCAAAAGTGAAGACAAACAAGAGTGACATCCAGAGAATGAAATACAAACTGAAAAATGCTGGATATTGTACTAATTCCTGTCCCCCAGCCAAGATGGAAACATCAGGAGTTTGGAGGCAGTGTTCCCCGAGTCCCAAAGACTACTTTGCTTTTTGCTGCTCTCTGACTTCATGTATATCAAAAGTCCGTCTTCATATATATCTGTGTTCCTAGGGGGACTATAGGCTCCCTGAGGGCAAGGAATATATCTGTAACTGTACTTGTAACTACACAGCATCTAGCACACAGCCTGCTGTAGAGTTGATGCTCCAGTATTAGTCATTGAATGAATAAATGAGTGAGTGAGTGAATATGAATAATATCCAGGCACGACTCAGGACAACCTCAGAAGTGGTGCCTAGAAGCTATCACCTTTGCCACAGAAAAACCAATTGCTCCCTTTGTATGTGATCTTATTAAACTTGGCTCTGCTTGGACCTAATCTCTTTCTCTCTCAATTTCTCTCTCTCTCTCTCTCTCTCTCTCTCTCTCACACACACACACACACACACACACACACACACACACACACGCAGTGGAATATTTGTAATGGCAGAACAGAGTCCCCTACTGAACGCAGCTTGTCTCATGACTGGGTAGCCAGGGGGATTTCCAGGATAAGGGACAGCAGGGGACAAGCTAACAAATGGCAAGCTCTGTCTGAGGTCTTAGTATATGAGGATGTAGAAGATATGGAAGATAATTATGCAAATGAAGAGAAAAAAATTTAGCCGGGCAACAGCTTTTTCCATTTTTTCCCTTTTATGTAAATATATTATTTTTCAAATCATAACAGCATACAATATTTTGGAAGCATGATAGGTAGCAGTTACAATTATTTAACACGAGAATGTATTTGCTGTGACATCGAACGAGGCAGTTGAACACCGTTTTTGACGATTGACTTTGTGGTCACACAGATCTCAGCTCTGACCTCTTGCTGTTACATGATCTCAGTAAGCTACTTAATCTCTCAAAGCTCAGTTTCTCATCTGGAAAATGTGAAAAACAATGGCTACCTGACAGAGTTGTTGTAAGAGTTAAGCCAACAGAGTGCATGTAATACACTTAAGAAGATGCCTGAAACACACACACACACAACCGTGAATAAATGATAGCCATTGTTATCTTTTATCTTCAAACACTTGGTAAACTGTAAATCACTAAGTGAATGGAAGGGATTATTATCACTACTATTATTGTAGGAAATTTCACTGCTGTTTCACCAAAAGGCAACAGCTAAATAGAGGTTGTTTCATTCCATATCCATCTTTTACACAGAAACTAACAGCTGTTCATTAATGGCCACCTCACTCCCCAGTGGGATGTGAGCCGTATTATAATAGAAAAGGTTATATCCTCATTAGGCATATAAGGTGTGTTGTGGAGCCAAAAGTCACACGTCAGATGTGTCTTATCACCTGTCATCTTGTCATACTTGTTAAGTCAAGAGATACATATAAATTCATAACAATTTAGGTGTTGTGATTTTCTTCATTGCTTTTTAAAAATTTCTTTCAAATTCACGTTTTCTATTTGGTAGCTCTGAGGTTAAATGTTTAACGTGGGACATTGTCATTGCTGTGTACTTCAATATATAGCCATTGTAATTAAGATTTCAAGTGACTCTGGTTATGAAGTACATTGCCTCTGGTTTGCATAATGTACAATATATTCATTGTTGTGGCTTCCTTTGTATAAATCAATCTTATTAACATCTTATTCATCTTCTTGCCTTCCAGAGTCTTGAATCAAATTAATTCTCTGAAGGAAGAAATGTCAGGACTCAGGCAGTTAGGGAGAACTGCATAATTCTAGTCCATTTTTCAATAAAATTTGTACTATAGGCGGTCACATGATTTACTAGCAAATTTTAACTCTGCTGCCTCTTTGTTTCTCTAGGAAACAAGAACAGAGATTTGTATCTACATATAATGTGCAGAGGACTGGAGTAAAAGGGCTAAAGAAAAAGAGTGGGCATCAAGCTATGACAGTGAATCCCAGCTGGTTCCTCTAACAGATATTCTAGCAGGAGTCCCAGTTTGAAAAGAAGGAAAGTGAAAATATTATCATTATGAAAACCTGAAGCACTGAATATTCTATTCTGTTAGCACAACCGTGAGGTGTCACCATGCTGTGAGTGGTGGCAGACCCTCCACTGAGGACTAAGCTTGACGCTGGCAACTCCCACCTTAGTTGGTGACACAGAGTGAACAGATTCCCCAGCCGATTTTGCTTAGACCTACCTGGGCCTGGTGTGACACCACAGGAAATCCCTCAGAAAACAAGGTGAAAATTGCTGAAAAGGGGAGAAGGTTGTCCTCTTTGCATAGCTCCTTGGAAAGCTGATCATGACATCCACAATCAAATGAAAGATGAATCTCTTCACAAGACACCTTTTTCTTATTCTCTACAGAAGACCATTTTGTTCGTCTCAACAACATGGTTGTTTCTTCCCGGCCAAGTCTGCTATAGATGTCAATTTTCTCTCTAGCTAGAAAGTAATCTTCATTGTGCCAATGCACCTTGATCGTCTCTATAGAGTCTACCAATAAAACAGTTCTGGATATGGAAACATTTCTATTTCCATGAAATAAAAGATAATAAATACGAAAAAAAGTGCCATATTAATATATAATACCTTCCTCTACTCCTACTTTCCTGTCTTCCACTTTTATAATGAAATTTGAGGACAGGTTTTCCTTGAAATCTTAGAAATTAATCCAACAAACATTTATTATACTCCGGTTGTGACAGGTTTTATATTGAACATGAGAAACATGAACCAAATGCACACATTCATATGTAAAAATGTATTGAGTATTGGCCTTCCACTTTGGGCCGTGATAGAGTAAGTGGTATTGGATTTATTCTCCCACTAAAGACAACTATAAAACTGGACAAATAATAAGGGGAATTTTTTTCAGGTATTGAACAACAGAGAGCACTGGCTTTGATGATTAGAAGACAGAAAACACAGGAATTGAACTACACATTCACTGCCATTTTCTTCCTTGGGACATTTTCCTGGCCACCGAGGAATGTGGAACCCAGGAGAAGAGCAATGATCTCAGTGATCTGAGGAGGCAGAGTAGGTTGGGGCTGTTGAGATGGTTGAAATGTACACATCATGATATAGTGAAGAGAAAGTAATACAGATGGTCCCCAGATCTGTGTGGTGGTTACCCTTGGATACTTGTCTGAGTGCTGGACTAAACACAAGCAACACAAGACTCCAAGGGTATAGCAAGAGAGCAGCTCCTGGGTGGCAAAGAGCTGAAGGAAGATAGTAAAGTCAGGCTGTTCTGGGAGGAGTTGGTGTTGCAGCCATGCCAGAGTTGAAAGACCTTGTTGATTACTATGCATTCAAAGATGACCCTGAAAGGCCACGCCTTAGGAATAAGTAGCACTCCCAAGAATAGCAGTCATGACCTAGTATGATGACAAAACCAAAATATATCTGGCTCAGTAAAGCCTAAAACCAATCCAGACAATATCAAGAGGATTCACCATTAATTTGATTTGCTTGCCAGAACAAAACTCAGGATAATCTTGACTCCTCAAAATTTATCATCCAAAATGATATCCAGCACATAATAAGAAAAATACTAGACATGTGAGGGAAGGGGGCAGGAAAATGTGGTACATAATAAAAAAAAAATAGTCAGGTAACAGCAATAGACCCCAATATTATCCAGATGTTGGATTTAGCAGATAGACTCTCAAAAGCATTGTAAATTCATTCAAGAAACTATGGATGATGAACGAACAAATGGATGAAGAAGCTCAGCAGAAAAATGGAAAATATAAAAAAGAACTAATGGAAATCCTAAACCTAAAGAAATGCAACATCTGAAATTTAAAATTTCCTGGGTTGTTTTAAAATCAGATTTTTTTTTGTGACAGAAGAGTCAGTGAATATAAAGACAGATCAATAAAAATTACTCAAGGGGCACCTGGGTGGCTCAGTCATTAAACGTCTGCCTTCAGCTCAGGTCGTGATCCCAGGGTCCTGGGATTGAGCCCCGCATCAGGCTCCCTGCTCGGTGGGAGAGCTGCTTCTCCCTCTCCCACTCCCTCTGCTTGTGTTCCCTCTCTTGCTGTGTCTCTCTTTGTCAAATAAATAAAATCTTTAAAAAAATAATTAAAAAATAAATAAATTTTATTATTTTTGAAATGAAATTATTTTGAAATGAAAATTACTCAAATCAAAGAGTAAAAAGAAAAAAATTGGGAAGAAAATGAAGAGAGCTTCAGTAATCTGTGGAACAGTATAATTTCTTTAGAAGACTGGCATCCAGGGGAGTAGAGATAGAATGACTTTGAAAAAAATATTTTAGAAAGCAATGGAAGAAATGTTCCCAAATTTGATTTAAAAACATTAATTCATAGATCCAACATGTTCAGATGACCCCAAGCAGGATAAATACAAAGATAACCACACTGGTCCCCATCATTTTCAAACTACTGAAAATAAAACAAAAAGAGAAAGATCTTTAAAATATCCAGAAGAAAAAAGACACATTACATATAGGAGAGTAATCATGAGAATGACAACTAACTTCTCATTAGACAAAAAAATTGACGAAAATGAAACAAAATCTTTAAAGTGATGAGAGGTGTATTAGTTTGCTAGGGCTGCCATAACAAAGCACCATGGACTGGATGGCCTAAACAACACGGATTTATTGTCTCACAGAACTAGAGGCTGGAAGTCCAAAATCAAGGTCCTGAGACAACTGGTTCCTTCTGAAGACTATGAGGGAATCTGTTGTCTTGTCAATGGCTGTCTGCTCACTATGCCTCTTCACATTGTCTTCCCTGTATGCACGTCTCTGTACCCACATTTCATCTCTTTCTAAGGACACCAGTCATATTAGGTAGGGCCCCCAGTCACCTCGTTTTAACTTGATTACCTCCGTAAGACCCTATCTCCAAATAAGGCCACATTCTGAGGTACTGGGGGTTAGAACTTCAACATATGAAGTTGTTGGGGAATGGAGGGACATGCAAATCAACCCATAGCAAAAGACAGTTTTATAAACCTCTCAAACTCCAATTCTATATCCAGTGAAAATTTGCTTTACAAATGAGGATAAAATAAAGATTTTTTTTCAATAAAATAAAACTAAGGGAACTTTTTTGCAACCAGACCTTTATGTTAGAGATTGCTAAAGGAAGTTCTTTACATTAAAGGGAACTTCTACATAGAAAGTCAGATCTACACGAAGAAATGAAGAACTCCAGAAATTTTAAGAACATTAAGTAAATATAAAAAGTATTTTCTTTTTGTCCTAATTTCATTAGAAACATTGTAATGTTTATAATATATGCAGAAGAAAAATATATGACAGGAGCACAAAAGAGTTCTACTGTAACAAGTCTCTTAAATGTTAAATTGGTACACTTTTGATTCTAAGTAAGATATGATAAATTAAGGATGCAAAACATAATCCCTGGAGCAGCCACTCAAAGAATACAACAGTTAAAGATAAAAAAAAAAAAGGAAAAATGAAATTGTAAAAAGTAATCAATTAAACTACAAGAAGCCAAGAAAGGTGAGAGATTAAGGGGTGGGAAAGGAATATAAAAACAGATGGGACAAATAGAAAACTAATAGCAGGTGGAGGGCTTTAACCTAACTGTAGCAGACTATATTTTCCACATATAGCC
Source organism: Phoca vitulina (assembly GCF_004348235.1). NCBI lineage: Eukaryota > Metazoa > Chordata > Mammalia > Carnivora > Phocidae > Phoca > Phoca vitulina. The sequence continues at coordinate 44,049,372 of NW_022589712.1, forward strand.
ACAATAAAGTCTCCCATCTTCTACAGTGGGTGTGTATCAGTTTTCCAGGGCTGCCATAATACTACAGACTAAGTGGTTTAAACAACATAAGTTTATTTCTTCACAGTTCTGGGGGCTTGAAGTCCAAAATCAAGGTGTCACCAGAGTTTCCTTCAGGGAGACCTCTCATCAGCTTGTAGATGGCTGTCTTCTCCCATTGTCTTCACATGGTCTTCTTCTTTTTTTTTTAAGTAGGCTCCATACCCAATGTCGAGCCCAATGTGGGGCTTGAACTCACAACCCTGAGATCAAGACCTGAGCTGAGATCAAGAGTCAGATGCTTAACTGACTGAGCCACTCGGGTGCCCCTACATGGTCTTTTTCTTAAAGGCTCCATCTCCAAATACAGTCATATTCTATGGTGCTGGGGATTAGGAGTTCAACATATGAATCTGGGGGGACACAATTCAGTCCATAACAGGGGCTTTGCCATCAGATCAAGAGGCAGAGTTGTTTCTCCATCCCTTTGAATCTGGGCACATGCCGTTACTGCTTTGACCAATAGATTATGACAGAAGAGACACTGTCATACCAGTCATGGTCCTGCTCTGACCTGGCAGTGTGCTTACAATGGAATACTAGTAAGCAGTAAAAGGGATTGAACTACTGATAAACTCAACTTGGATGAACCTCAAAACCAGTATGTTGAAAGAAGCCAGACATAAAGAAATGCATATTTTATGATTTCATTTACATAAAATTCAAGGACAGGCAAAAGTAATTTAACTGGTAGAAGGTAGAACAATTAGAAATTAGTAATTTCTTCTGTTTGGAGGAGAATGGTGTGACTAGAAGGAGCCGATGATGGAAGTTTCTTATGATGGAAATGTCCATAGTGTCATTGGTTACATAAGTGAAGATATTTGTTAAGACTTATCAAACCATATGGGCGCCTGGGTGTCTCAGTCATTAAGCATCTGCCTTTGGCTCAGGTCATGATCCCGGGGTCCTGGGATCGAGTCCCACATGGGGCGCCCGCTGCTCAGCGGGGAGCCTGCTTCTCCCTCTCCCTCTGCCTGTTTCTCCCCCTGCCTGTGCTCTCTCTCTGTCAAATAAATAAAATCTTAAAAAAAAAAAGAAAAAGACATCAAACTATGTAGTTAAGATCTGTAAATTTTATCATATATGTTAGTTTAGTTTCCCATTGTTGCTACAACAAATTACTACAAGCTTCGTGGCTTAAAACAACACAAATTTATTATCTTACAATTTTGGAGGTCAGAAGTCCAAAATATGTCTCACTGGTCTGAAATCAAGGTGTCAGCAGGGCTGGTACCTTCTGGAGGCCCTAAGGGAAAATCGACTTTTTTGCCTTTTCCAGCTGCTAGGGGCTGGCTGCCCACAATCCTCGGCTCTTGCTTCCCTTCTATCTTCAAAGCCAGCAATAGCCATTCACATCTTTCTCACATTGCATCACTCTGACACTGACTCTCTTCCACACCTAAAGGATCATTGTGGTTATATTGGAGCAATCCAGATAATCCAGGATAATTTCCTTACCTTAAAGTAGTTCATCAGCAATCTTAATCTCATCTATACCTTAATTCCCCTGTCAAATAACATTCACACATTCCAGGGATTAGGACATGGAAATTTTTGCAGGGGGCGGGAGGGGGTGGTGGAGTGGGGGTGGAGTATTACCTACCACATTTTATGTGAATTTTACTTCAATAAAAAACAATTTTTGTAAAAGCTACTGGATGCCTATTATATGTCAGTCACCATTCTAGATCTCTCTCTATATATACATATGGTTACATATTTATCTATTTTTGTGTGTCTGCCCTACTAGAATCTAAGCTTCTTGAGGACAAGGAGGTTTGTTTGGTGTACTGTATTAGAACAGCATCTAGCACATAGTAGGAGCTCAATAAAAATTTTTTAATGAATGAAGGCAAACTCAATCAGTTTCATTTATTTTGCTGATTTTGTGGATAATGTTGATTGCATGACTTCTTGGCAGAACTTTATGTAGATAAAAATCACAGAAATTAAGAGTCTACTAAAAAGAGTCCACTAAAAAGTATTTAGTTTTGAACCACTAATGTTTCTATTAGAATATCATCATCACCTAATAGAACAGCCTAGTTATAATGCCAGGAAGCAGAGAACAGAGCGATCCACTGGAAGAGTCAGTCTCTATATTAAAAAATAGAATTTTCTCAGAAAATAATTTGGTTCAGGAGAAATACTCAAGAATTTATTTCCTGATATATTTTGGTTATTTATATTGTTACTCCTTATGATGCTGAATTATATTTTTTTCAAACTAAAACATACGGTGTTAGAAATGTCACCAAAAAGAATATATTTTTCTCTTATTAAGTATTTTTCTGAAGGTTTATAAAAGTCAACACCAGAAAGCCTTATGTTTTGTACCATCATTTCTAATATTTTGAAACAATCGAGGGCTTGGTTTTCTTCATAACTTCATAACATCAGGCATGAACACATATTGTCTTTAAAAAAAATAAAGACATTGCATTTGACTGTGCTTGGCAGGAAATACAAGTGTTGCTTCTTTCTGCCCCCTCCCAACATGTTTGTATCCCTTAGGAAATAAATGCAACATCAATATGTAAATTTACCAACAGCTTCTGACTTCCCTCTTACTCTGATTTGTGTTTCAAGTATGACCACTGAAACTCTGATTCTTTACAAATTTATCCATAAGAGAACAAATAGTTTATTCCATTGAAGAGTTGATTAAATATTGATTAAATTTATATTACAGAGTGATCCTAATAGAATTAGCACACAGACATACACTGCAATGATCTCTTACTTCCAAAGATCTACTGATCAAAGATGTCTTATTTTAAGATAATTTTTATCTTAACATCTATATGACATGTGATCTTGCCCAATATTAATGATCATCATAATCAGATTGTTTTTCTTTCTTTTTAAAGATTTTATTTATTTATTTGAGAGAGAGAGAGAGTAAACAAGAGAGAGCATGAGCAGGGAGGAGGGGCAGAGGGAGAAGCAGACTCCCCACTGAGCAGTGAGCCCCCCGCCCCCAATGCTGGGCTCCATCCTAGGACCCTGGGATCATGACCTGAGCTGAAGGCAGATGCTTAACTGACTGAACCACCCAAGTGCCCCAGATTGTTTTTCTTCCTAAAGTTTTTCTTATAAAAAAAATGTGTGTGTGTGTGTGTGTATTCCTAAAGCTTTCTGTGGAAAAAAACAATCAAGGGTTTTCATATAATAGGCATCTGCAATGGACTGAATGTTTCTGTTCCCCCCAAATTCATATGTTGAAGCCTTAATCTCCAATGTGATGATATTTGGAGGTGAAACCTTTGGGAGGTAATTAGGTTTAGATAAAGTCATAGAGGTGGAGCCTTCAGGATGGGATTAGTGCCCTCATAAGAAGGGGAAGAGTCCTTTCTCTCTGCCATGTGAGGATACAGCAAGAAGACAGCTGTTTGCAAACCAGGAAGAATTTCCTTACCAGACACCAAATCTGCTAGCACCTTGATCTTAGATTTCCTGCCCTCTAGAACTGTGAGAAAATAAATGTCTGTTGTTTAAGCCCCCAATCCATGGTATTTTGTTACAGCACCTCAAGGCGACTAAAACAGCATCTTAGCGCCTTGAAGACATGAAGAATGGAATTTGGTGGAGCCAAGAATTCTGAAGGACACAGATACATTTAAAAGGGGGACTAAAGGGGCACCTGGGTGGCGCACTAGGTTAGGCTCCGACTCTTGGTTTCGGCTCAGGTCATGATCTCAGGGTCGTGAGATCAAGCCCCAAGTTGGGCTCCATGCTTAGCACTGAGTCTGCTTGAGATTCTCTCTCCCTCTCCCTTTGCCCCTCCCCCTGCACATGCTCTCTCTTTCTCTCTCTAAATCTTTAAAACAAAGGGGGGGGGCGACTAAAATGGACTGTGATAACTTAATACAACTTCCCAAATATGGGCTGGAGTCACAAAACAATGAGACCTGGGGTGGGGGCGGAGGAGTATTATAAAGAAGAAAGCATCCTTTTAAAACAGAAAGATGGCTAAGGAGAGGAGAAAAAGCAAATTCAAACTAGAAATTAAGGGCAAACTAGAAATTATGCAGAAACCAAAAGAAGGAATTCTAGGACAACCTTGCAAAGGAGTGAAAATGCATTTTTAAAATTTCAAAGAGAGATAACCAGGTTCAAATTCTGAGGGAACATTTCATAATCACAGAGCAAAGGGTGCAATCAGTAGTTTTAAAGGCAAAAGCAACGTGTCTTTGGTTGTTGTTTAGAGCATTTAGCACAGTGCCTTGAACATGGAGACCCCTCAATTTTTTTAAAGCAGATTCATTTGATATCTTTTTTGGTCTTTACTTTGGAAAAAGGAAGATTTCCACTTTCAGTTTTGAAGCAGAGAGATCTAAGATATTACACTGGATAATAATAATAAACACACTGATATTCTACACCTAATCAAAAGATACTAAGAAGTTAGAGAGAAAAAAAATAATCTGTGCTAAACTTTTGAAGAAACTCAAAAGTTTAATTGTAGAATTACTGACAAAATGAAACTTATATTCTATAGGACCTCATGGCTGGGGGTCTGATGGCTTGCCCTCAAGATTCATCGGAGACCTTGGGTTCTAAAGTCAGTGGTCCTCATTTCCTTATTGGCAAGTAGGGTCTCTGGACACATGAACAAACATCCAATGTGGGAAGAGGGAACTTGTTTTTCATTAGGCAAAATCCTGCCTGACTGACTTAATGCTTCAGAGCACTTTAAGATATTATTCCAAACACTGGTCAAATAAGAATTTGCTAAGTTCCTAATTGCACATATTACTTTACTAAGCTCCATATATACAGTGATTTTAATGGACAAGGCTCTTAATCTAGCATAAGCAAATCCTTAAGACATATTACACTAATTTGTCACCAGTCTGTGCCTTGTACCTTTTATCCGTTCGTACTTTCTTTCACTTTTTGAATTTCTACTTCAAACTCCACACTCCAAATACCTCATCCCTGAGCCAATAGTGTCAATAAAGTGTCTGCAATAGTTCAAAAAAAAAAAAAAAAAGCCACATTGGCATCCATGCAGAGATTCAAAATGGTCACCCTTTTAAAAACCATAAGCCTATAAATAACACTTATGGACTAGCTTAATTAATAATTGAAATAAAAGTCAAAAGTAAGTTCCAAATATATAGTTTTCTATGGGCATTGCAATATTTTCACTAAAAAAAAAAAATGCCTTTCTACACCTGAAACTAATGTAAGATTGTATGTCAACTATACTTCAATTATAAAAATTTTTTTCAAATTGAAAATGAAAAGAATGCCTTTCTGACTTGTAGGCTAGAAATGTGAAAAATTAAATAGAATTCCAGTTTATGGAAGCATCTGGAAGAATCTGAGTAACTGAGAATTAAATAATCAATTGATTGTCCCCATTCCTTCTGCATATCACTAAGAACAGTTTCCAGAGCCTCACACCTTCTGTTGTGATCATGCTTGAACCAGAATCCCTCTGGTTCAGGACTCAGAGTAATAAAGAATGATTTCTTTGCATGACGAAATCTCAAAATCATGTCTGAAGTTCTTTGCATACATAGTTCATTAATATGCTTTCACACTATTTACATGTTTGGGTTTGCTGATGAAAACCTATAATCCAGTTGAGAACTGCTCCTCCAGCTTGAAAGGTTAATGAAAGATACAGCATGAAGTTGTTACATTCAGAGCAGGGCCTCCTGAAGTTGACAGCAACAACAATTAGAGAACTGAGGACTATGGGTCTCCTCCCCACCACCTGGCTGCCAGATTGTATGTTACATGGAAATAAATGGGACTGAATTGTGCTACACATGCAAACCTGTCTTTACAAGGAGGTACAGAAACAGACAACCAGCTCTTGTAAGCTTAATAAAGTCTTTCCTCAAAGTACCCCTGTTATGGACTGAACGTTTGTGCCCTCCCAATATTCATAGTTGAAGCCCTAACCCCCATTGTGATGGTATTTGAAGGTGGTGCCTTTGAGAGGTGATCAGGCTTAACTGAAGTCACAAGAGTGAACCCCGCATGATGGAATGAGTGCCCTCCTAAGAAGAGACACCAGAGTGTGTGCTCTCTCTCTCTCTCTCTCTCCCTCCCATTCTCTCTCTGTCTTTCCATCATGTGAGGATACAGCAAGAAGACAACTATCTACAAATCAAGAAGAGGGTTCTCACCAGAACTCAGCCATGATGGCAACCTGATCTCAGACTTCCCAGCCTCTAGAACCATGAGAAATCAGTGTCTGTTATAGCAGCCTGAGCTAACTAAGACAACTCTTGGCTCTAACAATATCCTGTAGGAGTTTCCAAAACAGATCTAACAAAATCTTGAAGATAGAAGTAATAAGCCTTTCCGTTTCCATTACAGGAGACACAAATGACTAAAAGGAGTTCTAGAGCTAAGGTGTCACTCCATACATTTTATGCCACTGCACTTACTGGCTGTTTGCTGGATCTCTTTTTTATATATATAAAAGGATAAAAATGCCTGTGCAATCTTTCCAGCCAACTATATACCTTGAACACCACTCATTTCTCTAATGAAGAATTATTTGTAACATCCCTTTGGCTAAATAACAAAATCCTCTGGTGCAGATCTGGAGAATAATATTTAACTAGCTACCTCTGGAATTTGGACTCCTGATTAGTATTTTTCAAATGCTAACTAATCACTTTTTTTGAAGATTTTATTTATTTATTTGACAGAGAGAGAGAGCGCATGAGCAGGGGAGAGGAACAAGGGGAGAGGGAGAAGCAGACTCCTTGCTGAGCAGGGAGCCCAATGCAAGGCTTGATCCCAGGACTCTGGGATTATGACCTGAGCCGAAGACAGATGCTTAACCCACTGAACCACTCAAGCGCCCAATCACTTTTAAGTAGACTGTAAATTACATATAATATAACAGAGACCAAGCTACTTCCATTTTTTACAAGGCTACCATCATATTAAAAATAAAATGTTGCAAATTTTCTGTACGTTTTGAATGTTTACATTTAATAAAGAAGTTCTTTAATATAAAATATGTACAATAGAATATTAATTCAGAGTCCACTAAATGGGAATGGGACACAAGTGAAATTTGGTGATAAATGTCATCTTCCAGTGCTGTAACTGTATCTCTGTGATATTCAGCAGGTTGATTGGAAATGACATCAAAATCTGAAAAAGCCCTTAGTATGAAGAAAGTTAGGCCTGGGCCAAACAGCATGACCTTGTACCATCTCTCCAACCCTAACTCAGGCTTTAATTTCTAAAATTCCAATGGTTTTGAAGTTCTCCCCAAGGGGTCTGCAGAAATCAAGATCACCATGCTTTCCACCATGTCACACTATCTCCCATGCGACGGCACAGTCCTAGACTCGACTGAGGTAGTCACACATGTAGCCTGACCCAGGGCAGCACTTCTGATATGCACAAATATAGTCCTCTTTTCACCATTTATTTAGTTCTTTTTACCACTTATGACCTGGATACATTTTACCTTTACTGCATTCAGGACAAATCTGGAAACATCAGGTAATAATAGAGTCAGGTAATAATGGAAAATACACCAAAACTGGATGAATTATTTTTCACTTAATTCACAAGTAGAATGAGGTGGGCATATTTTGATCACTCACACTTTTTAATGTCTTCAGTGGGTTGTTAATGAGTTGCTAATAACTATTCCCTAGTGAATTCTTTAGGAGTTTCTATAACAAAGATTAAGGCAAACGTCACTGAAGGGTTCAGGAATAAACCTTTCTCACTTTATAATGACTTTATAACCTCTATGCATAGGCCACCATTCAGAATTGTGGCTGTTTCATTGCCTGTTAGTAATTAAATCAAAATGCTAGAGAATCCTCTAAAAATGCCACGTAAATCCTCAGCAACAACCTGGGCCTCTATTTCAAACAATATCTTAAATCAAAATCTATAGCAACCCTAGTATTTATTTACATGGAGTCTATTACCACAAGTGTTCATTGCATTGTATCTATCCACAGAAGCCAGAGAATAATCAAGAGAATGGAGGAAAGAAAAGATGAAACAGAAGCAACACAAGTGAGTTTTCAGTTGTCCTCCAAACTAAAAAGAATCTTCCTTAGTTTCACAACCTCTTTCTACCCTATTGTCCTTACTGGTTATAAAGATCTTGATTTGGTCACCCTCCCTGGCTTTTATGAAAAGTTTACTAGACAGTAATGGAAAAGCAGCATATCCCTACTCCACAGAGCCGCACATTTCTTCTGGGAGCTCTGGCTTCTTGTGGATGCACAATCTAATTCACACATTTAACTGGACTGACTTAAACCCTGCCAAGCCCCACAGAGCAAATTTCCTCCAGTCCTCATTTGGCTGAGGATTCAACCCTTGGGCTAGCAACATTTCTATCTGACTTCACTCTACCTTGAAAAGTGTGTTAGAATCCACAGCAACTGACTCACCAATTAGCTCCATTTCTGCTTGAGATGTGTCCAGAGAGCTTATTAAAAAAACAAAGACAAAAACAAAAACCTATTACCAAGAACATGCTAAATGTATTATATTTGATGCCAGGATAGGTCTGCCGCTAGGTTCAGGTACAATTATGCTATGTTAAATCACATAAGATTAATGATTGTTTCTTCTGGAACCAGTAGATTGCTTGGCGTCTCTCTCTTACCTAGAATATGTATGATCGGTAAGAGTTATCTGAGTTTTAATATTTAATGTGTATAAGAGATGTGGAGTTTTAGAAAACATATTTCCTTGAATTCACATTAAAGGAGACGCATTCTCACGGTTTCCCTTTGTGTGTAGGAGTCAATTGCATCTTAGGAAACCCACATCATAGAGCCATTCAGTGTGCAGTCACTACTGTACTGCAAACACTCTCCTGCCACAAATAAAACTTCAGACAAGTCGCTCCTTCCAACAAGTACATGGCAAAATATGAAAGAAACTGCCAGAAAATTAACCTTGCAGAGTGGTACAGTTGTTCTAGATGACAGTTGGCTGAAACAGTTTCCAACAAACCCCTCCCCCGCAAAACTTCCTTGACAGGTTTCCAGTGAAGTGACAAGAATCCTACAGAGACAGAACTAACTAAATGGCTCTTCATTTCAAAGACCCATATGGGGGGCAAAATTAACAGTCATCAGCTTCAGTTATATTTTTAAGAATTCAAAGATTTGTCACACAGATAAAGATACATAAGAAATCTAAACAATGCACTGCCAGTTAATTTATGTGTCTGTATGTTCCGCGTTGACAAGGTGATATCTGTTCTGTCTTCATAATAATTTAATTATATTCATAAATTCATCGTATTGATATAGTCTCATTTTCCTAGTGCTGGAAAATCATCTTTCAGATCATCTACGCGACAAGAGAAGAAGTAAATACCAAACAGAGACAAGCAAACTGGGGACACGAAAGTAAAAAAATACATCTTTGACCTTCTTGTTCATATGTGGCTACTATTTAACTCAACTGCATACGGTACAAAATGGATTGCTGGTTTTAAATAATAAGTGTGTAGCTCATAGTCACTACTGTACTGCAGTAATATAATTTCTATATTAATGAGTCATGTAAATGACTCATTAATATAGAAATTAAACGTCAAATTTTCTTAAATTTCCTGTTTTAAATTCTGCTTTCAGTACTAGGTTTGCCACAGGACGGCACCTCCTGCCGACCTGCCGATGAAATCGGCCTTCAACAGCAAGGCCTGGCGCTGGGGCCTCTGGGAAGACCGGAAGTTTTCCCCTTCACAAAGGAAACAGCGTTTATCGGCGCCTGCTGGGGAGTTATGCCAGGGTCTACACAGCCAGCTGTGCATACATCGTACTTTTTCCTAGAGAGAAAGGAAATCGGATAGAATGATAGTGGGCTTACCTCATTATCATGGGACACTAGGATGGCCTAGTTCAAGAGGGAAGCGAATTCACTTAATAACGTGTATTTTGGTTTCCCATCAACTTTGGAACAGTCATTCTTGGGATCCTCATACATGCTTATGTGACAAAAGTGCTAGTCCCATAATAGCCACTATTTATAAAGCATTTATTAGGGTGTCTGGCACTATTTTATGTGTTTGTTATATGTTAACCAATTTAATTCTCAAAATAACTTGATGAGGTAGGTTCTATTATTCCCATTTTACAGATGAGGAAACAGAAGAACAGAGAATTTAAGTAACTTGGAAACAGCGACACGTGGGATGTGAACGGCGCTGATCTGGCTCCACAGTCCCTACTACGCTGTTCTCATGGAGTCGCATCGTGACCTTTCTTTCTCAGCACTGCCTCTGCCAATCTGTTGTACGCTCCTTTCTATGCATAACCCGTACCCCACTCCCTCCTTGAATGAAATCCTGGGCAGGTCTCACAGCCTTTCTCCTAGAGAATAAAAGGCTTCCAGTAACTTGGAGGCATAAGAACAGCCATTAGTAAGTAAATAATGGATGAAGTACAATGTAATATTAACTTGTAGAGCTCCAAACAAGAATCTCCTGGCACCCAGCGCTTCTCAGCCAGGGCTGTTGCAGGCATTGCATCGGGAGGGGGGCCCTGCTCGGCTGCAGCTTTGCTCAACCTGCCAGGTCCTCCAGCTTCCCCACCAGCAAGTTACGGTGATTTGGAAGGAAAAAGAAATCAGGTAAGGGAGAGCGGCGGGTGGGGGGGCCTTCCCTCCTACCCTGGGCCAGCATTAGCTCGCCCTACCCTGGGCCAGCATTAGCTCGCCCTAGCCATGCTGACATTTAAAGCAGACCCGGTCTCTGGGCCAGACCTCTGTGAGCTCTTTGGAGAACCCCCAATCACTGGATGACACACCTGTCGTGTCTTTGGTGTGGGCCATGCCCTCTGACTGGCTTTTTAAAACCCTTCTTTGGCTCTGAATCTCAATAATCCACCTTCACAGACAATCATTTTTTGGTTTTGATCTCCACTCTAGACAGCTGTCTCGTGCCAAGCCCTTTTTGAGGACTGCAGGTGAGCTCTCTCTCAAGCCCACTGTGGAAAAAAGTCACTTTTGTCCCATCACAGGTGGGACTGTGGGTGTTCCTAAAGCACGGCTTTCTGATCTGCAGCTGCAGGCTGATTTCCAGCCTCCCTTTGGCAGGAAATGTGAACCAGTGTTTGGGGTAGTCCCTGGAAGCCACTGTCACTTTGTCTGAAGGGAGAGCCAAACCCCCTTATTATATCAGCACAACAGCCACTCTCTCAAGACAGCTGTCCAGTTTCCAACTTCAGCCTCTTGGTGAGAGCTGCTTCCTGGTGGTCGGCCTCATCATTTGGGAATCTTGCTTGGAGGTCTAGCACCACTTTTTGGAACATGGGAGTAGTTTGCTTTAAATGTCTTAGAGCCTCAGCTGAAAATGAGACCAAAAAATTTTATTTTAACATCCCCTTAGGATTACATGAGAGAGGCAGCTAGACCTCACAGGAAGTACTGGGGAAAAAAAATCAAGGGCCCCACGTTCTAGTCCTGATTCTACCAAGAGTTAATTCTGCTGGCTTTGGGGGTTACTTTGTCTATTTGAGACTCAATTTCTACATATGTCTCCATTGTAGCTTCCCAAAGGGCTATCAAAAGAGCTCTAGCACTGTGAGCTACTAATGGTTGTTTCATGGGAATAGAAGGATTCCAAAATCAAATAAATTTGGATAATGATCATGAAGCTAAAGATAAATTATGTTCTTTACAACAGAATTTCTCATGAATATGCATGACAAATCTCCAAAGAGAAATGTGTGCTGTAGTTACTAAATGTTTCTGCCCTGGGAACTTTGTTGCAGGGAGTACTCCTTAACATCTTCCTCAGAATACAATTTAAAAAAAAAAAAAAAAAAAAAGATTTTATTTATTTATTTGACAGAGACAGAGACAGAGAGAGCAGGAACACAAGAAGGGGGAGTGGGAGAGGGAGAAGCAGGCTTCCCGCTGAGCAGGGAGCCTGATGTGGGACTCGATCCCAGGACTCTTGGATCATGACCTGAGCTGAAGGCAGCCGCTTAACAACTGAGCCACCCAGGCGCCCCAGAATACAATTTTTTAAAATCTGGACTTGATGAACTCAAAGGACCCACATCCTTGGTTCTTGATATCTTTGGAATCCATAATTTTATGGTCCCACCGGGTTCTGTACCGCCCCCCCCACCACCACCACCACAGGCCACTGCTCTTGGATTTAGAGAAGACACAGCTTAGCTTGGCATATGTGGTTGATGGAAAGGAAAGAGCCTTGCTTTGTGTTGCAGCTTGGGTTATCCAAAAGCAGATGCTGAGACAGAGTTGGCATAGAGGAAATTATGAAGGATCAGCGCCTATGAAAGGGAGAGGAGAGAAGCTGTATTGGGTGGAGGGAAAAGTCTGTGACGCAAGCATGATAAAGCTTCAGCCTATCCCATGAGGACCTCAGGAGCAAATATTGCCCATCAAAGTTAGCTCACTTCAGGCCCAAATGTCAAGGACTTTATATCCCTGTCTTGACCAGTTGAGCCTTTGTGTGAGGCAGCTGAGGCTGAAGGAGGAGTGAAAGGTTTTCTATAGACATCTGGCAATAAATACTCCACTGTAAAGAATCTGGGAGTGTTCAACACACTCTTGCTTACTTAAAGTGAACACAGTTGTACTCATCTGCTCATAGAGAGAATATGGAAGGTGGAAAGAAAAGATCCACTTCCTCTTTTATCCCTGAAGGCACTGAAAGTGCTCAACGGGCTCAAGGGCATCAGTAAGTTCTGTAAGATATGGGGTCTCTTTATAGTCAAGTATCCATTTCCAAAAACAAAGGAGGACAAAGAGAATCCACCCAAACTGCCATGATGCATTAAACTATTTCTTATGGTGAATGGCCAGCCCCATTACAGCTGGCACACCTTCAGCCATGTTCCTCTTCTTCTCCCCTCCAGTACTGGAGAGAAATGCTGAAATCTCATACACTATTCAAATGGAAGTGAGTGAAGAATATACCAATATTAGGGAGAACTAACTGCAAAATACAGTGTATCCTGCAGAGTACTTTTTGTTCTCTTTCATTTTTATGTTTGTAGAAATTGGCTTAAAGATAGCCCCAAGTTATTTATCACTTTACTTAATTAAAAGTCAGATTGACACAGGTGCCTACATAAAGGATCTAGGCAGTTCTAAGAGTGACTTATGGGAGTGCTGGTTTCTAAAGATAGGCAGAAAAAGTAGAAGATTACGCCAGGGCAACATCAAAGCCAGCTAGAGCTCTGAATTAATTATAAGGCCAGCTCCAAACCTAAGAGCCATATGGGGATCAAGGAAGGCACTAAGAAAACCGCCTCAGGTACTCACTTCCCTGGCTCAAGAAGAGTCACAAAGCCCCCAAACTCTACCTTTCCATATGTTCAACTGAGGCACCCAAGCTGTGAGTACAGAAACAAGTAGACTGTCACTCTTCATCCTGAGATATTTATGGAAAACCAAAGGGGTAGGTGATGCTGAGTGAGCAGGTGGATTTGAGTAAAATATTTCCCTGGCTGCTTTAACTTATGCAAAATCCAAACTGAAGAAAGCAGCATAATGCTAATTAAAGCTGTAGCTCAAAGTTTGCCAAAACTGCTGGCTTTGATGAATGAGGCTTTCAAAGCCTCCCAAGCTCATGGATGATCTACCAGTCAGCATGCACCTCATTCAAAGACTCTAATCAAAGGGCTTTATTAAGTCACTAAGGGGTAATCCTAAACTCTTTTAAAAGAATAATTACAAACAACTACTATTTAACATTTACTTTTTTTAACCCAAAATATTCGACACTTGTACAAAACCTTCAAAAGATGTGGAACCACTCCAGACTTTCTTTTTGAGTTATTGTCACAGAAAATCCTGGTAACCTCTGCTCCCATCTGGTGATTCTGTGAAATGAACAGTTGGTATCTAGAAAGGCATTCAAGGCATTTGATGACAGATCAGTCCTTGAAGATCCAATGATCAAGGGATCCAGAGAGACTGAATTATTGAGGAGTTTCAGATCATTATAAGGTTATTTATTCTGGATCTAAATGTGGTCTGTCTACATTTAGTTTACAGCCAAGTGTGGGGGAACAACACTAGTGCTCATCAAAAGAATGCCCTTCCCCCCAGTTCCTTTACAGGTGGGTGGGAACATGCTCCTGACTTGCTTGTCTGCTTCTGCCGCCACATGAGTTCCAGTTTCAAAGCAGTATGGTCTGAAAATATGCAGGGAATGATCCCAATCTTTTGGTGTCAGTTGAGACCTGATTTGTGACCCAGTATGTGATCTATTCTGGAGAATGTTCCATGTGCACTCGAGAAGAATGTGCATTCTGTTGTTTTAGGATGGAATGCTCTGACTATACCTGTGAAGTCCATTTGGTCCACTGTGTCATTCAAAGCCCTTGTTTCCTTGTTGATCTTCTGCTTAGATCATCTGTCCATTGCAGTGAGTGGGGTGTTAAAGTCCCCTAGTATTATTGTATTATTATCAATGTGTTTCTTTAATTTTTTTATTAATTGCTTTATGTAATTGGCTGCTCCTATGTTAGGGGCATAAATATTTATAATTGTTAGATCTTCTTGTTGGATAGACCCCTTAATTATGATATAGTGTCCTTCCTCATCTTTTATTAGTCTTTGGTTTAAAATCTAATTTGTCTGATATCAGGATTGCTACCCCAGCTTTCTTTTGATGTCCATTAGCATGATAAATTGTTTTCCACCCCCTCACTTTCAAACTGGAGGTGTCTTAGGGTCTAAAATGAGTCTCTTACAGACAGCATATCAATGGGTCTTGCTTTTTTAATCCAATCTGATACCCCGTGTCTTTTGATTGGGGCATTTAGCCCACTTACATTCAGAGAAACTATCGGATGATATAAATTTAGTGTGATTTTATTACCTGTAAAGTGACTGTTACTGTATATTGTCTCTGTTCCTTTCTGGTCTATGTTACTTTGGGGCTCTCTCATCACTCATAGGATCTCCCCTTTAATATTTCCTACAGGGTGGTTTAGTGATCATAAATTATTTTAGTTTCTGTTTGTCCTGGAAGTTTTTTATCTCTCCTTCTATTTTGAATGACAGCCTTGCTGGATAAAGTATTCTTGGCTGCATGTTTTTCTCATTTAGTACCCTGAATATATCATACCCATCCTTTCTGGCTTGCCAGATCTCTGTGGATAGGTCTGCTGCCAGTCTGTTTCTACCCATGTAGTTATGGACCTCTTGTCCCAAGCTGCTTTCAGGATTTTTACTCTGTCTCTGAGATTTGCAAGTTTCACTATTACATGTTGAGGTGTTGACCTATTTTTATTGATTTTGAAGGGGGTTCTCTGTACCTCCTGGACTTGAATGCCTGTTTCCTTCCCCAGATTAGGGAAGTTCTCTGCTATAATTTGCTCCAATATACCTTCTGCCTTCCCCCCGCCCCCCTTTTCCTCTTCTTTTGGGGTCCCAATTATTCTAATTGTTTTGCTCTATGTTATCACTTATCTCTCGAATTCTCCCCTCGTGATCCAGTAGTTGTTTATCTCTCTTTTTCTCAGTTTCTTTATTCTCCACCATTTTGTCTTATATATCACTAATTCTTCTGCCTCATTACCCTAGCAGTTAGAGCCTCCATTTTTATTGCATCTCACTAATAACTTTTTTGATTTCGACTTGATTCGATTTTAGTCCTTTTATTCTCCAGAAAGGGATTCTCTAGTGTCCTCTATGCTTTTTTCAAGCCCAGCTGGTATCTTTATAATTATTATTCTGAACTCTAGTGCCAACATCTTACTTATATCCATACTGATTAGGTCCCTGGCAGTCAGTACTGCATCTTGTTCTCTTTTGAGGTGAGTTTTTCCATATTGTCATTCTTGCAGAAAGCGGTCGCTTTTCTATTTGTAGAGTTGCTGCTATTCTTTTCTTAGATCTCCGGTTGAGTTCACAGGTGTTCAGAATGATTTAATAGCTATCTAGCTGGATTCTTGGAACCAGACAAAACTAAGGTCTCCTACTCCTCCGCCATCTTGGACTCCTTCCTAAATATCTATTATCATGAAAGAGCTTTTCAACATTAATATAATCAAATTCATCAAACTTTTTGTTTATGCTTTTCATGACTTTATATTTAAGAAATACTTCCCTAACAGAGATTATGAAGATAGTCATCTGTATTCTCTTCGAAGGGTTTTCAAATTCTGTCCTTATATTTAATTCTCTAATCTGCCTGGAATTTATCTTTAAATTTATCTAACACTATTAAATTGTACTGTCACTATTTAATAAGGCCCATGCTTTTTTCTACTGATTTGTGGTGGTGTCCCTGTCATGTATCAACTGTTCATATGAGTATGGGCTTTTGCTGAGCTCTATTTTGTACCAATCTGTTCATTAATCTTCCTGTTTATCTCTGGAAAAAAAGCACCACCTTGTGTTACCATAGCGTTATAATTTATCTTCATATCTGAAGGCTGAGCCTCCCCTCCTGCCTTCCTCAAAATTGCTTTAGTTCCTCCTGGCCTTTATATTAGAGGCCTCTTGGCCTTTTTCCATATGAATTTCAGAATCAATTTTTCAAGTTCCATGAAAAACTCTGTCGAGATTTTATTGGAATGTTTTTGAGTTTGTAAGTTTTGGGGGGAAGAAATGACTTCAAGTGTCTTAATGACAATATGAATTGTTTTCATCTGTTAACATAGTATATACCTCTACTTGTTCAGATTTTTTCCTTAGGTTCTTCAGTAATGTATCTTAATATTCTCCATGGATAACTCACACATATTTATTTCTAGGTTACCTTCAGTTTTTTGTTGCTCTAGGAATGGCATCTTTTCTTCAGTTTCTATTCTTACTTGTTTATGGCTGATATGGCAATACAAATTATTTTTGTATGTCAATCTTTTATACAGCAAACTTGCTGAACTATTTTATTATATCTAATAATTTATCTGTAAAGTCATTTGGATTTTCAACATATACAATAGAGTACAATTAGAAAATGTTGTCTTTTCCCCTTGCTTTTGCTCCATGTCTTTTGTCTTCTCACATTGGCTGGGACTTCCAGTAAAGTCTTGCGTCAGAAAGAGGGAGGGACATGCTCCAAGCCTCCCAGTTAGATAATGACAGATAACCCAATGCTAACTACCAAAGTCTTATCTCTTTGTCACTATATAGACATTTTTCTCTGAAAGATATTTCCTCCTTCATCTTTGGTTAGATTATTAGATCAGTCTTAAATGACTGTAAAAAAAATTTTTAATTAAGAAAGGAAGAAGGATGCAATCACACAAACATTAAAAGTAGATCGATAATGAAGTAGTAAACTTAAGATAGTAATTTCTTACATTTAAGTAGTCACAAGAAAGCTTTACATGCTTCAAGCTATATTGCTTAGCAACAGCTCTTCAGAAATTTCAGTTATCAGCGTGATCACTAAAAAGAGAATAAGCTGCAAAATGAATTTACACAAGCTAGATGCATTTGCATCTAGAAATAAATGAGTAAATATCTAATTGTGGTTTAAAAAATAGTCATTGTCCTTTTTATATCTATCATTTTTGAGGCGGTTGTGAGGCTAAATCTTCCCAGCCTCATTGTGTTTTACTTTTCTCCGTTCATATACAGCACCACATATACAGATGGTAGGCTTTTCGTTTTGGCCCTTAATTTCCAAATTTGGGGGAGATTTCCCTTGAATTGAAAAATAGGCAAATTATCTACAAAGTCTAGTCCTTCTTTTCTGAACATCCCCTGCTTCTCCTATAATGTTGACACACCGAAAGTGCCCAAAACTGGGCTGGGTAGAGAGAAGCTGCATGCTTTACCACTCTTCACATTCCGCCTGGGCTGCTTCGCGGAAGACAGAGAAAAAATGGCCTTGTTTTGTTACCACTTTCAATGACTGTCCCAGAGTGTCATGTTTTACTATGGTACAAAGATAAACAAGGATTTTCCCCGCCTTCCATGAGCTACATGTCTAATGAAAAAGTCAGCCCCCCAAGCACTGAGTACTGAGTGACAAGTACTCTAGTAAATGCACATCTGAAGTGCCAGAAAGAGAAGGCACCATCTAACTCAACTTGCTTCCCCAGGAAGACTGGGGCTCTGTGAGTGACTGACCTTCCAGACACTGGGTAAATAAGGTTCAATAAGCAAGTAACTTCTACAAACAAAAACAACTGAGGCCTTTAATACATGAAAACTCTCACGTGTAAAAGATTAACCCTCCTACTGACAATAGGCAAAGGATGTGCTCAAGCGATTAACAAAGTATGAAATACAAGTGGCCAATAAACCAGTGAAAAGACGTTCAACCTTACTAATCATTAATTAAATAGAGAGCAAAACATCAGTGATATTAGCTTTCAGCTGACAAACATTCAAACAATTATTACCACTTGCAATGGTAAAGATATTGGGAAGGGGGTCATGTCATTCATTGTGCACAAGAGTGCAAATTGAAATAAATTTTCTAGAGAAATTTGCCAAAGGGTATTAAAATTTTAGACCACTATCCTTTAATAAAGTCGTTCCATTTCTTGAAATATATCCTCAGAAAAATAAAGTATATGGGGATGCAAGTATATAGATGTTACCTGGAGATTTGTTTAAAACAGTAAAAAAAAAAAAATTTTAATGTGTGTTTGTTTAAGTATATCCACGCATTGAACTATTATGCCTGTTTTAAAAGATGAAGTATGTAACTTTTAAATTGAAAAGATGTTCAAGATATATATTTTAAGTGACAAAAGCAGTTTATAAAACTGTATGTTGAGTAAGATCCCATTTATATAAATATATTATGTATGCATGCAAAACTGGAAGTCTGTGCACTAAATAGTTGTGGTTCTCTCTGGGAGATGAGCTTACAGAGAACCTCCACAATATACATTTGAACATTTGAATATAGAGTTTGCATTTTTGTCACAGAGCATATGTTACTTTTATAATCAAAACAAAACCAAGCTATCTCTCTTAAAAGAAGGGATGCTCCTTTTCAAGTTTACAGGATGTTATTGAGAGGGTATTATGTATAAATATTATATCTTCTGGAAATTGTTGGAATAATAACTTTTCCTAAAACTTCTTATTAAATGTGTACATCCAGACTGGTTATCTGAGCAACATTTCCAGCAGTTTCATTGCCCGTTCTTGACTCTAAAATATACCAGATCTATAAACATACAACAAGGTCTTTAGACTGTGGTTAAACAGAGGTCACAGTGTCTTTCTACAGGAAACCCACTTCCTTTTCTCCCAGAATATATGGTGTAAGCTTCTTTGTGGATTCATGTAATCCTATGAAATATTTTCATTGAAGAAGTGTGGTTCCACATGGGGGTGGTAACTTCCAAGCTTATGTTGTTAATCAGTCTGTAGTTGAGATTTTTTCCCACTTCAAGTAATTACCCATTAGGGCAAGCAAAACACAGTCTTTGTGCCAAACATGCAGCAGATTTTGAGAATTTAAAAAAAAGGATGACAAAGAAAAATGTTATAAAGAGATGATATGATACTTTATGTGGAAAACCCAAAAGACTCCACCCCAGAACTGCTAGAACTCATACTGGAATTCAGTAAAGTGGCAGGATATAAAATCAATGCACAGAAATCAGTGGCATTCCTATACACCAACAACAAGACAGAAGAAAGAGAAATTAAGGAATCGATCCCATTTACAATTGCAACCAAAACCATAAGATACCTAGGAATAAATCTAACCAAAGAGGCAAAGAATCTGTACTCAGAAAACTATAAAATACTCATGAAAGAAATTGAGGAAGACACAAAGAAATGGAAAAACGTTCCATGCTCATGGATTGGAAGAACAAATATTGTGAAGATGTCAATGCTACCTAGAGCAATCTACACATTCAATGCAATCCCCATCAAAATACCATCCACTTTTTTCAAAGAAATGGAACAAATAATCCTAAAATTTGTATGGAACCAGAAAAGACCCCGAATAGCCAGAGGAATGTTGAAAAAGAAAAGCAAAGCTGGTG
Organism: Phoca vitulina; assembly: GCF_004348235.1. Taxonomy (NCBI): domain Eukaryota; kingdom Metazoa; phylum Chordata; class Mammalia; order Carnivora; family Phocidae; genus Phoca; species Phoca vitulina. The sequence continues at coordinate 44,069,378 of NW_022589712.1, forward strand.
GCATCACAATTCCGGACTTCAAGCTCTATTTCAAAGCTGTTATCATCAAGACAGTATGGTACTGGCACAAAAACAGACACATAGATCAATGGAACAGAATAGAGAGCCCAGAAATGGACCCTCAACTCTATGGTCAACTAATCTTTGACAAAGCAGGAAAGAATGTCCAATGGAAAAAAGACAGTCTCTTCAACAAATGGTGTTGGGAAAATTGGACAGCCACATGCAGAAAAATGAAACTGGACCATTTCCTTACACCACACACAAAAATAGACTCAAAATGGTTGAAAGACCTCAATGGGAGACAGGAGTCCATCAAAATCCTAAAGGAGAACACAGGCAGCAACCTCTTTGACCTCAGCCGCAGCAACTTCTTCCTAGAAACATCACCAAAGGCAAGGGAAGCAAGGGCAAAAATGAACTATTGAGACTTCATCAAGATAAAAAGCTTTTGCACAGTGAAAGAAACAGTGAACAAAACCAAAAGACAGCTGACAGAATGGGAGAAGATATTTGCAAATGACATATCAGATAAAGGGCTAGTATCCAAAATCTATAAAGAACTTCTTAAACTCAACACCCAAAGAACAAATGATCCAATCAAGAAATGGGCAGAGGACATGAACAGACATTTTTCCAAAGAAGACATCCAAATGGCCAACAGACACATGAGAAAGTGTTCAGCATCACTTGGCATCAGGGAAATCCAAATCAAAACCTCAGTGAGATATCACCTCACACCATTCAGAATGGCTAAAATTAACAAGTCAGGAAACGACAGATGTTGGCGGGGATGCGGAGAAAGGGGAACCCTCCTACACTGTTGGTAGGAATGCAAGCTGGTGCAGCCACTCTGGAAAACAGTATGGAGGTTCCTCAAAAAGTTGAAAATAGAGCTACCCTACGATCTAGCAATTGCACTACTGGGTATTTACCCCAAAGATACAAATGTAGGGATCCGAAGGGGTACATGCACCCCGATGTTTACAGCAGCACTGTCCACAATAGCCAAACTGTGGAAAGAGCCAAGATGTCCATCGACAGATGAATGGATAAAGAAGAGGTGGTATATATATACAATGGAATATTACGCAGCCATCAAAAGGAATGAAATCTTGCCATTTGCAACGACGTGGATGGAACTGGAGGGTGTTATGCTGAGAGAAATAAGTCAATCAGAGAAAGACATGTATCATATGATCTCACTGACATGAGGAATTCTTAATCTCAGGAAACAGACTGAGGGTTGCTGGAGTGGAGGGGGGTGGGAGGGATGCGGTGGCTGGGTGATAGACATTAGGGAGGGTGTGTGCTATGGTGAGTGCTGTGAATTGTGTAAGACTGTTGAATCACAGACCTGTACCTCTGAAACAAATAGTACATTATATGTTAAAAAAAAAAAAAAAAAAGGAAGAAGATAGCAGGAGGGGAAGAATGAAGGGGGGGAAATCGGAGGGGGAGATGAACCATGAGAGACTGGATTCTGAAAGACAAACTGAGGGTTCTAGAGGGGAAGGGGTGGGGTGATGGGTTAACCTGGTGATGGGTATTAAGGAGGGCACGTTCTGCATGGAGCACTGGGTGTTATATGCAAACAATGAATCATGGAACACTCTATCAAAAACTAATGGTGTAATGTATGGTGATTAACATAACATAATAATGAAAAAAAAGAAAGAAAGAAAAAAGAGCCAATACAAAGAGTAAAGAAATACAACTAGCAGGACTATGTTCCTTAGGTTTGGGTGGGGGGAGGTTGGGAGGCGTTATTTATAGAATCAATTATTGAGGCTATGACAGCAAGCATGACCCTGTCTACACCAACTAGCAATAATATAACTGAAGTCCTCTCATTATGGAAATTTCTGTTGTCCCAACACAGTTGTGTGAATAAGCTTATTTACCAGAAACACACCAGGGTGAGGAACAGCCACACTCTACATAATCTTCCTTTGTACCAGACTGACTCAGAGACAGGAAATATCTATCAATGGAGGCAGACTCCTTTGCCATATATTTTATTTTATTTATTTATTTATTTTTTATTTTTTTTAAAGATTTTATTTATTTATTTGACAGAGAGAGACACAGCTAGAGAGGGAACACAAGCAGGGGGAGTGGGAGAGGGAGAAGCAGGCTTCCTGTGGAGCAGAGAGCCCGACGCGGGGCTCGATCCCAGGAGCCTGGGATCATGACCTGAGCCGAAGGCAGACGCTTAACGACTGAGCCACCCAGGCGCCCCCTTTGCCATATATTTTAAAGCACAGTCTAGTACAGAAAGTATAAGGAGAAAAATTGGGGAGGGACACTCAAGTAGATATTACCAACTGGACTTTGTACTAAATTACTTCTCAAACTCTGACCAGGACATCATACTGCACCCAGACTGAATCAGGGCCAAAGCAATAAAACAGACTAACCCTCTGAGTATGATCTCACTTAATGACAAGACTGGAGGTAGTCACTTTTGGGGGGTGGGAGAGTCATAACGTAAGAATGCTGCCTGTGCATCTCTGTGGTTCTCTTGACCTTATGGTTGCAAGATGGTTGCAACAGCACCAAGCATCACAATTTCTCACAATGTTGACAAATTCTAAAGCAGGAAGGATGGGGTGACCCTCCTCTAGCAGGAAGGAAGATCTTTTCTAGAAACCCCCAGCTGACTTCTTATGTCATTGGCTAGACCTCTAAACCAGTCATTTGCAAAAGGGAACAGGATTGCTATGATTGACTTACTTCAGTCATGACTGGTCCCCTGAGGCTAGGCAAGTGGCAGTCCAAATAAAATTGGATTCTTTTAGCAAGGAAGAGGGGGAAAAAAACCACTGAAACCACTGAATTGGCTATCCTCAGTATGTAACATAGAAAATAAAGTCTCACAGTATGGACATGGCAGCCCTTTGACCACTCTGATGTTCAAAATTTTCTCCACAGGTTCCCTCTCAAGAATCATTCCTGGGTATCTGTAGGCATAGACCCAGAAATAGCCCTCATTTCAGGGAGACTTTCTAAAAAAATTGTTGATGAGTTAAGACTTTCCCCCAGAAATTGTCCCCATACTCAAAACTTGCACTCTACTGAGAAAGTGGGACACATTTATCAGCAGTCTTTTGCAGTCTGCTATGAAATGGTGGGACTACATTTGCCTATTGGGAAAGGTCTGTGGAGTTTCCCTGGGCTCCTTCTAAAGTGCTCCTCGCATGCTCTTTCCTGAACAACCAACCATCACTGTGGCTGGCGGGAGTAAGTGACCACTTTCTCATCCAGTCCTCAAATCAGACCTCTGGGTTTGTGTCTCAGGAGAAGAAGGCACAGCATCCAGGGACACACACTGGCCCTGGCCTAGGCAGTCTCTCAAGTTGGTGGATTTGCTTAAATTGGTAATTTAGACCTTCATGTCCTTAAGAGGTATACCTACAGGCAAAGTCATGTTACAAATTCAGGAATGTAATAGCTATTTTTTTATTGAATACTTATTATATGCTTGCCAATCACTAAGCTAAGTGCTTTACATATGTATATGTATATACATATATATACATATATATATGCAGGTTATCTCACTTAATCCTGTACAAAAATCTTACAAGGTTGTTGCCGACATTTTACCCTCATTCCAGTGGGAAAACTGTGACTCTGTGAGATTAACTGGCAAGCCATAAGGGGAAGAGTTGGATTCACTCAGATCTGTCTAAAGCTTCTGTGCACATCTGTTGCACTTTCTTTTACTGTCAACGTATGCAAAAAACCCAAAACAACAACAGTGACGAAAACAAAACACCTACAAATAACATCATGTAACTGATCATTGTGGTCACAAACACCCAACAAAATGAAATCCATAAACACTCCCGACCTGTCTGCCCTGTGTCCTCACCAGGAATCAGTAGTCACTGAGGACACTCAGAGATTCTGGATCTCTGGTCACCAGAATGTACGTGTGGCTCATTGGCCATAGTCCAAAGCTAGGCCAGAGAGATGGATGTACAGATGTTTTAAAGACATAGTTTTCAAAAGATGACTAAGTCTTTGAACTCCAGAATCTTGCTTCAGTTGCAGGGAATGGAAATCACTTTGGCTATTTTAATCAGAAAGAGTTTTAAGGTAGGAAATTTGGTCCTTCCTGAATAATTGAGAAGGGCAGGGGGAGGGTCTTTAGGTGGAGCCTTCAGGAATATTTCCTACTGGGGTGCCTGGGTGGCTAAGTTGGTTAAGCGTCTGCCTTTGGCTCAGGTCATGATCCCAGGGTCCTGGGATAGAGCCTGGCACAGGGCTCTCCACTCAGTGGGAAGCCTGCTTCTCCCTCTCCCTCTGTAGCTCCCCTGCTTGTGCTTGCTCTCTCTCTGGTCGTGTGTGTCAAATAAATAAATAAAATCTTAAAAAAATAATAAAAGGAATACTTCCTAGAACAATTCTGCAGAGCTAGCTTGCTGATGGACAGCCATGCTTGGAAGTAAGATGCATCAGTCAGGTTCAATCAAGAAAAAAAAATTCTTAATTTCAAACAGAGGAAATTTTTTTTTAAATATTGTATTTATTTATTTGAGAGAGAGAGAGAGAGAGTGAGCATGAGCGGGGTGGGGGGGAAGGGAAAGGGAGAAGTAGACTCTGAGCAGGGAGCCCTAGGAGGAAAGGCTTGATCCTAGGACTCCAGGATCATGACCTGAGTGGAGGGCAGATGCTTAACCAACTGAACCACCCAGATGCCCCTCAAACAGAGGAAATTTAATATAGGCATTGGTTGCAAGGGTGTTGGAACAACTGGAAGGACAAAAGAAGAAAAATAATGTTCCCTGGAGAAATATAATTGTGGGAAGCCATAACCGGCCATAGCTGGAGGAGCCAAAAGGGAAAAGAGCATTCCCGTAGCCCAGGATCAATGTGCTGCCAAGATGCCCGTCAGGTCTGAGCTGCCTGGGCAGAAACCAGAATGAGTACTCCGGCTACTGCTCCTGATACTGCAGCCTCAGCCACTGCGGTCCCCACTGCTCTTCTTCCAAATGCTGAAAGAAGGATAGAATTCACTTCTCTATTCCCACCTTGTCAGTCTCCTGACGTTGCCACCCATTGGCCAAACATAACCAGGTACCCGTTGGGGAGGGAATCTGCAAAGGGAGCTTGCCCCTACACACAGAGCACAGAAAGTCGGGGGGGGGAGTGGAAGCAAAGAGGCAAATAAATGACCAGCCCATTATGGAATCAGAGAACTGCTGCTATAGCCCTTAGCTCCAGGAATCTCCTTCCTTAGGTCTGATGCAGGGATCAAGAAACCACCGCTTCTGCAACTGTTGGGTCCAGAGTCAGAGTGCACCTCCTAGATCAATACAGGCAAAAGTTCCATGTCTCACCATCACCAAAATTATATACTCTGTTCTTCTGAAGACACAGTTATGAAAAATGAGAAGGCAAGCCACACACTTGGAAAAAACATTTCCAAAACATATATCTAATAGAGGGGTTTTTTTTCTAGAAATATAAAGAACTTTTACAACTTAATAATTAGACAATCAACCCAATTTTTAAAGGGCACATAAGATTCGAACAGACACTTCACCAAAGAAAATATATGAAAGAGGTAAAGAAGAACATGAAAAGATGTTCAACATCATTAGACACTAGAGAAATCCAAATTAAAATCATAAGGAGAATGTTCTACACCCCTACTAGCATGGCTAATATTATAAAGCTTAAACATAACAAATGTTGGCAAGGATTAGAAGCAACTGGAACTCTCATACGCTACTGGTGGGTATGTAACTTGGTATTACCACTTTGGAAAACAACTTGGTAGTTTTTTAAAATGTTAAACATACACATATAGTAATATGACCTAGTATTCCACTCCCAGATATGCACCCAAAAGAAATGAAAGCATATGTCCACACAAAGATTCCTATACGAATGCTCACAGTAGCTTTATTTGATGGAAACAATGAAAATTTTCAACAGGAGAATGGATAAACAGATTTTGGTTTACATACAATAGAACATTAGGAATAAAAGAAATAAGCTATTAATACATGCAGCAACCTGGATGAACCTCAAAATAGTTATGCAAAGTGAAAGAAGCCCCTCCAGTAAAGAGTATATATTGTATGAGTCCATTTATATGAAATTCTAGAAAATGTAAATTAATCTATAGTGACAGAAATAGATCAGAGTCTGCCTGGCGATGAATGGTGAGAAGTGAGGGTGGTGGGGGGAGGTATCAGAAAGAGGCAGAAAGAAACTTAGGTGAAGGTTATGGTCGTGTTTGTTATTTCAATTACGATGATGGTTTCATAGGTATACATACTGCAAAACTTAATCAAATTGTGTACTTTAAATATATGCAAAGGGCACCTAGATGGCTCAGTTGGTTAAGTGTCTGACACTTGGTTTCAGCTCAGGTCATGATCTCAGGGTTGTGGATCGGGCCCAGCATCAGCTCAGCACTCAGCATGGAGTCTGCTTGGGATTCTCTCTCTCTCCCTCTCTCTCCACCCCTCCCCCCACTCATGCTCTCTCAAACAAATAAATCTTTAAAAATAAAAAAATAAATATGTGTTTATTATTTGCTGATTATACTTCAAAAAAGCCTATGTATGAATATGCATGTATACATGTACACACATACATATATAAGAAGAGAGTGAGGAGATCTTAGCAGTTGTTGAATCTAAGAGAGTGGTGAGTGTGAGACTGTTCATTGAACTAGTCTCAACTATTTTGCGTATTTCATGATTAAAAGTTGGGGAGGGAAAAAAAAAAGAAAAGAACTCACACCTGTTGAGCACACTACACATTAGGCAAGGTCTCATCTGGAGTTTACGCTGGGTTCCTGCTAGGATCCCATGCTGAGTCATCTGGAAGCCTTCTGGGGGTGGGGTTGGAACCATCACATTCTTGCAAGAGAAGCACAGGGTTCTGGTGAGGAAGACCTCATCCAAAATAAGAGGGAGACGAAGTGTACCGCTCTTGAATTTGCACAAACAACTCAGATGTACAAAAAAAGTAAATTGTTTTCTGTAACTCACCTATTCCTTGAGCTTCCTATGTGACAAATACCAGGGGGAAAAGTTAAACATGTCAGTCAAAGGTAATTTTCCTTTCCGGTATAAAATAGTGTCTTTCAGGGAAACACTTGGTCTCTTTTGGATAAATATAGACCCTTGAACACAACTACACAGGTGTTAGGGGCACTAACACCCAAGCAGTTGAAAATCTATACCTAACTTTTGACTCCCCCAAAACTTAACTACCAATAATAGCCTTCTGTTGACTGGAAGTCTTGCTAATAATGTAAACAGTCAATTAATACATATTTTGTATGTTATATGTACCAAAAACTCTATTCTTACTATGAAGTAAGCCAGAGGAAAGAAAATATTAAGAAAATCATAAAGAAGAGAAAATACATCGACAGGACTGTACAGTATTTACGAAAAAAAATCTGTACGTAATTGGACCCACACGGTTCAAACCTGTGTTGTTGTTCAAGAGTCAACTGTATTCAGTTTTCAGGCTTTCTTCCTCTGTCATCTCTTCTCTTCTTCCAGGATAACAAAACACCCAAGGCAGCTCACACCACACCTTGGCAGTAGACAGAGAAGTTCCTGGGCTACGTACTTCCTCCAAAGTCCTGAGGATTTCCTCCATGATAGCCTTCATTCTTCCTGGCAGCTGGGCAGCCACCTGCTATATGGGGTTCTTACCAGTTGCTCTCTGGAGTAGCCAAGCTGCTTCTGCACCAGGCTTCTCTCCCTAAAAATGGGGGAGTCCAAACCATTGCCCCTGGGCTTCCCTACTCTTATCCTCCCTTATCCTGGCCTCAGGCCTCTTCTGGGCTGCTCCAGCTCTCTGCTGGAGAACCACCCCGTTGGGCTGGGACACTCAGGGAGCCGGCTGTGCACTGATTTGCAGGATGTGACTGGAAGACTGCCCGCAACCCCATGCCTAGCTATTGCTGCTCTTGTATTAGTTTCCCAGAGCTGCCATGACAAATTATCACAAACTGGGTAGCTCATAACAACAAAAATTTATCCTTTCACAGTCCTGGAGACCAGAAATCTGAAATCAAGGTGGCTCCTTCTGGGGGATCTAAGGAAGAATCTGTTCTGGGACTCTCTCAAGGGTTCCGGTGGCCACTGGCAACCCTTGGTATTCTTTGGCTTATGGCTGCATAACTCCAATTTCTGCCCCCCTCCTCACAGGCCTTCTTCTCCCTGTATCTCTCTCTTTCTGTCTCTAATAAGGATGCTCATAATTGGATTTAAGGTCCAACCTAATCCTGGATGATATCATCTCAAGATCCTTACCTTAATTACATCAGAAAGAATTTTATTCCAAATAAGGTCACATTCTGAGGTTCTGGGTGGACATGTCCTTTGGGGCCCATAATTCAACCCTCTACCATGTTGAACTCAAAGCTTCTCTTCAACTTGGCACCCTCCCAGGCTATGTTCAGGAAGGTGAGACTCCAGCCTCCAATACTCTGATGCCTCTAAGTCACTCTGAGAGTTTCTGCTGCTCCCATATGCCTCTCAAGATGTGATCTCAAGAGGGATGGGAGAAGGACACCTTCTTCTTCTCTAGGCATAGGTTGAAAACCAATTAAACCATAGGTTCAAAATTAATTTTAAAACAACCGATATTCCAAGTCAACACTCAACAAATGGTCCACATTGTGACAATGTTGATAATTATTGTTGTGATTATAATTATCATGTAAAATGAAACCCAGTATTGAAATCACCTTACATCATTGTATATCAAAATCAACCACTCTCAAGTTACGAACAAATGTAGTGTTTCCAGCTTATATAAAAACACTATTGATACCTGCTTGTGCTCATTATGTTTGAAATCAAAGTTACGGAGACACAGTATATGAGATGTATAAGCCTGTGTTTTATAGAAACAAATGTCACAGTAGAAGCCTGCCATTGAACATCTGCTTATTTTCTTCTGAGCTTCACACCATAACATGGATGAGAGTAAGTCTTCACAAAGGTAATAGTGTTCTGCCATTGGTAATTATTATTTTAAGACCCAGTAGCTAATGTTGTCTCTCAGGAAATAGGTTCAGTGACATTTAGTTTTTTCACCTTTAGAAGAAAAAGACAAAATCCCCAACTGGTACCCTGCTCTTGCTGATGGGAAGTTATTTCCTACAGCCACCACTGATAGACAGAAATGGAACCACTCTTTTGCTCACAGACTATTCATTTGTTCACACGTTCATAAATAGTCATTGACTGCCTACCATGGGCAGGGCATCGGTGACAACCTGGTGAACTGGACAGGCCCTGCCTCATAGAGCTCACAGTACAGCAGGAAAGACAAACAAGCAAAGGAGGGAGTGGGGATGAATCTTGCTCCTCATACTCAGTGGTGAAATATATATATTATATATATATTTAATATATATATATATATTATATATAAAATATATATATAATATATATAATATATATATTTCTTAATTTTTTTATAACCTAACCTACTTTCCATTTCAAGCTCCCATTCCCCCAGAGTAACAGAAACTTCATCTTGGCCCATTAGAGACCTCCTCTTTCCATGGGTTCCATATAATTTTGGAGATAGGTCTTACAAAGTGTTGAGGAGTTCCTGAGGAGGGACTGGGAAGGGCAACACTGTCTCTTGAGGCCACTTGAGGCTACCTGAGCATGTGCATCTGCTGAGACATCTGGCATTCCATCTGATGCTTGATACCAGCCTACACAGTCACCACTGAGAAGTGACCCCTGACCCATCTGTGAGGACGTTTATGTCCAGCATTTCTGTATTCTGTGCCTAAGCTGTGCTTGTGGGCATAGGAATTATTCTGCCACGTGGTGTTCTGGGACCCTAGACTCACTCCATACCTGTTCATCTGCTAGAGTTCTGCTACCAACCTGGGTCTCCACATCTGTTCTCAGGTTCCACAAACCTGTCTATATCAGGTCTTTCTGCCACCCACCCCTATTCTGTCACTAAACAGTTTGTTGAAAGTGTTTAGCCCCAAACCTTCCATATGGTGATGCAGAGACCTACTTTCCTTCCATTTTGTGGCTCCACTGTCCTCTATGTCCTTAGCGTCCTCTCCTTGCAGCCAGCAGTGGACAAGATGGATAGTGGAGGACTGACTGGGGGTCTCTGGGTCCAGGTTTGGAAGAGCAGAGATCACTTTTGTCAACAGCCCATGGGTCACACTTCGTTATTGTCTCATCTGACTACAAGAGTGTCTGAAAAATGTCAGCTAGCTGTGTGTCCAAGAGGAAAAAGAGACAGGTTTTGGTGAGCACAATAGCAAATTCTCCCACAGGGGGAAGCCCTTCTCCCTCCAAAATGTTGAAAGAGCCTTTTGCTTTCTGCTCTCCACATTGTTCCTCTGAAGCAATGAGCATATAATAGCCTCACAGGGAGGGTATGATATATTACCCAGCCACACACATCATTTAAACTGTTGTTAAGTGCTTTGCCAGAAGAAGTATGGGATGCTCTGGGAGGACACATAGACCTTAAGGTAATTCAGCAAGTGGACATGGAGAAAAGACCATGATTGGGGCTGATGGCATAAAGCAGGTGTTAGGAGGCCAAAGCATTGGGTTTGTTTAGGACAGAAGAACAACAAGGCTGGAAAGATGAGGTAATGAGCCCCCTACTGATGATTTATACCACATCTTCTAATTAACTTGGCACTTAAATAATGCCAAAGTATTCCTTTTATTAAGGAGCCTTTCCTCACTGAAGACTTTTACTCTAGATGTACCTGGCAGATGGTAGGCCTCACCCCATTCACTGGGTTGGTCACTTTCAAAGTGTGTGACATGGAAACCAACAACAGTTAAAATACGCCATTTTGGGGGCACGTGGGTGACTCAGTTAAGCATCTGACTCTTGATTTCAGCTCAGGTCATGATCTCAGGGTTGAGATTCAGCTCCTCATTGGGCTCCACGCTCAGTGGGGAGTCTGCTAGAGATTCTCTCCCTCTGCTTCTGTTCCTCCCCACCCCCCCCCTCTAAAAAAAAAAAAATTAAATGCTAAATCTGTGATACTCCCTAGTCATAGCAGGATGTAGCCTGTATAATAAATGTTAATGAGCTTTCAGAATCAACCATAATTGGATTCAAGTCCAGGCTCCCCCACATTCTGTGCTCTGTTGGACAAATCAAATTGCTTAAGCTCTCTGAACCCCAATGTACTTATCTAACAGGATGAAAATAATCTCTTCATCACTAGAAATATGGTGAGAATTAAATGAGATAGCATCTGTAAACACCCAGCACTGTTCTAGCACATCATGTGTGATCAATAAATGCTAATTCCCTTACATTCCTTAATGCTAATTTGGAATTAATAAACACCAGCCTCTCCATCTGGACATTCACAGCACAGCACAAGGCCCAGCGGTGGTTAGCCTTGGAAAGAAAGACACTAGAAATGGTCTGAGATAGACAATAAGATGAGGAAGCCCCAGCAAGGATCACATGATGGAAGGAGTTACTTTGCATTTCAATCATAAGCAAAATTCAAATTATCATCAACAGCATTAGCACAAGGATAAAATGCTCTATTATAATAGGCTTGAACTTCTCTCTTCTTAAGAATTTGAGAAATTAATTTTGTCCACTTTTTGCTAATCTCCCTTGGGGGGCAGTAAGAGATGTGAATGGGAAGGGCAAGTGAGGGAATGTTTTAACCACAATTTGGACAATAATTTAAAAGTTGATTCTAAAGAAAGAGTCCTTTACTACTGTGCAGTTAATCTGCTCCCAACTACTTTGCTCCAATGACTAAAGGTGACCTCTTCCTTCACCGCTCACAGATTTGCATTTTCCCCACGTTTACCACCCCACCCCAGACACAGTCACTTAGCCCCTAGTAAGTGCAACATTTCTCTCTCAAATTTTAAATCAAATGGCTGCAGGCTATATATGATCCAGAACCACACAAGCTAAATCACAATTTGTGTCTGGAACACACTTTGATGTAATAAAATTACAGGGCAATGGAGAAAAAAGATAAATTATGTAGTTTTACTGAAATGGTTAAAATAGAGGCAGGATTTGAGAGAGCACCCAAAATATAAAACAAGGTGATTTGAGAATGTTACATATGTCCATTTGGCATGTCCATTTCTACTCTATGAAAGAAAAATCTAGAAAGGAGGATGGTGGCAAACGAAACTAACCTAAAGCATTATGGGTTTGTTTTGGCAAAGCACCCAGAGAGGTAGAGTTAGTCAAGATTCATTAGGCACTCACAGCGCCCACAGGGAGGCAGCAGGTGCTCACAGAGCCCTCTCAACAGTTTTAGATTCTCAGAAACTCCTGAGGGACACTTCGTGTGTCTCGATAGTTTCTCCAAACACTGAACAAAGACCAGGCGGTATTATCTGCTTCACTAATTTCAAGACTTTTCAAATGATAAACAAACCTATATACCAACAATGAACAGACGCGATGTGTTAGTGTTCATCATTTATGATCTTCCTGCTTGGTGCAATCAGCCCTTCAGTCCATAAACTCTCGAGCTCCTACTGTGCACCAACCACTGATCTGCCTGCCTTTAAAGACTTCACATTGCAGGGAAGAGATAGACAGGTAAATAGAGAGATGCAATAGTTTCTGAGAAGTGAAATGGAAGAGATAACCATGAGGCATAATGAGAGCAGGGGGAGTGTATTTAACCCCAGCTGGACAGTGGGGAGCTCAAGAAGTCTTCCTAAAAGAAATAACATCTCTGACTAGGGTTTTTTTGTTTGTTTTGTTTTGTTTTGTTTTGTTTTTTGTGGAAACAGGTCAGGGCAAGTTAGTGGTGATAATGATGGCCCAGGTAGCCAAGAGATGCTGTGGAAAGGCACAAGGCAAAAACTAGCACAACCTTTGGGGGCTGATATTTGGGGTTCCATCTAGCATGGAGTGGAGGGCACGAAGGGTTAAGGATGGCGAGAGAAGGCTAAGAAGTCAGTCAGGTTAAAGAGGTAGGCAGAAGCCACATCCTGAAGAGCGCTGTATGCCCTAAGGAGTGTGAATTTTATCCTAAAAGCAGTACAAAGTCATTGTAGCATGTTAGCAAGGAAGTTCAGTTTAAGATTTATAGCCTTCTCACTGCAGGCAAGGTAGAAAATGCCAAGATCACAGGGGTGAAACAGTTTTACTCGAGATAGAGTAGGATACGGTTCCCCTCTCTGTACCCCTAGAAGTACAAGCAGTGCAGGAGAAGAAACACTTGGAGAAAAGAGGAAAAGAAGAGCTCAGTTTAGCAAATGTTGAATTTATGGTGCCTGTGCTACGTCCCAGGGAATGTGCCCACTTTGATTTATGAAAGAGGGTCTGCTAGTAGTACAGCTTTGGGACACAGGTGACTGTGGATGCCATGGAGTCAGGGCTAATGCTCGGCTGCTATGTTCTGGCATGGCTCTGTCAGATGCTTATGGACAGAATCTGTTCCGATTTGTCAGTGCCCACCCATGCCAGGTGCTAAATATTGTGACTATCACCTCCATATGAGAGGATCCAGAATGACAATAGAAAAGGCTTGAGGATGGAACCCTACAAAATGTTCACGTGTTTACTAGAGGACCAAAGATGAAGGGGAAGGGTGGGTGGAGTGAGGAGGAAGAAGGAGAGGTTGGAAATTTATGTTTCAAACTGAGAGTCAGTAGTGTCTGGGTAAGGGGAGCATATGAAGGAGAGAAGACCCTGAACACATTTATATTTTGAGAGAGAAAGTAAGTAGGTAGAGGAAGGGTAATGCAACAGAAGAGAGCAGAGATGAACAATAGAATGACATCATTAAGGAAATAGGAAAAATGAGGTACAGAACCTTCTACCATGTGGATCTTTGTAATTATAAGGGGAGGAACTGGGAAAGGATTGAGAGAGGCGATGTAGCAGAAAGTTAGAGAAGTTCCTCTTATGATGTAGATGGCTAGAGTTTCAGCTGGGAGCTTCCAGAGAGGTGATGTGTAGGAACTCAAAAAGAATGTCCTAGGTCAAAAAGTGAAGGACGCAGAGGAAACTCACAAGAGCTAAGCTGGAGAATGCACACTTACAGATCCTCACCAAAGTTTAATCTTGTTTTTCTAATAGCTCTCTGGAGCCTGGGAATAAAAACAGGAGAGGCAATCACCTGGTTTGATTTAGCAGTGGAGTTTTGCTGGAAAGACGAGGAAGCAAGAAAGTTGTCAAAGAACATTAGTTATTAATGACAGCATGACATCTATGCTTTGAGACACAGGAAAAAAGATGAAGGAAAACAAGGAGGAACGGAGGATCAAGAAAAATTAGGGATCAGTTACAACATGAGTATAAAAAAAAAAAGAGGGCTAGAATAATAGGAAAAGGTAACGGAAAAAAAGTAGATCTTTAGGATTTTGCTAGAGGAGCCATTCTGAATGCTATGAGGTAGTCCAAAGCTGAAAGTGACTGCATGCTGTGGAGCTGCATAGAGCTGCAGAGATGGAGGAACTGCGAAGAGAGGGTGTTGGGTATGCTGTCCACATCATAGCGGTCCTCCTAAGCAACATTTATTTATCCCTTTCCGTGAGTTTTCCATTGTGGTGTGCAATCTACATGCACAGTCTCACAGCCTTCTTCATGTAAGCACTGTTATTGTGCTTTACATGTGACAAACTAGGGGTCAGAGAAGTTAGGCCACTTGCCTCTGGTCACACAATTGGTAGTAGGTCGAGCTGTGTTTCAAACCCAACTCTCTTTGATTGCAAAGCCTATGCTCCTTCAATAATGGTGGGGCTTGAGTTGAAGAGGGGGACAGTGAGCCAGTGCACCCAGAAGTCCCACGGATCTGTCTCTTGTTTCAACAGCGTGTGGATGGAACAGACCCAGGGATGCCCCTTCTTCCAGCCTCTGACCACCCTCCAACCTTTTTCTAGTCACAACCTTCAGAGCCATCGTGTCTGCCACCCTCTGCCTCCGAGACCAGCCAACACCCAACTCTGAGCTTAGCTCCTAATTATCCATCAACCATGAGCTCCCAGATTTGTTAGTATTATTCCACCCAGGTGGAGGCTGCGGTCAGCTGCCTGGTTAGCATGCATCTGCAGGCCTCCTACACCTACCTCTCTCTGCGCTTCTACTTCCACTGCAAGGATGTGGCTCTGGAGGATGTGGGCCACTTCTTCCACCAGTTGGCTGAGAAGCTTGAGGGTGCTGAGCTTCTCTTGAAGATGCAAAACCAGCACGGCAGCCGTGCCCCCTTCCAGGATGTGCAGAAGCTGTCCCAAGATGAGTGGGTAAGACCCTAGATGCCATGGAAACCCTACTGGTTCTGGAGGAGAACCTGAACCGGGCCCTTCTGGATCTGCATGCCCTGGGTTCCGCCTGCACAGACAGACCTCCAGCTCTGTGACTTCCTGGAGAACCACTTCCTGGGTGAGGAGGTGAAACTCATTAAGGAGATGAGCGACCACCTGACTAACCTCCACAGGCTGGCTGGCCCCCAGGCTGGCTTGGACAAGTATCTCTCTTCCAAAAGCTCACCTGAGCATGACTGGGAACCTCTGAAGCCCAGCAGCCTTTGAGGGGCCCCCTGGCATCCCCTTGGTGCAAGGCCTTTGGGTGAGCCTTCCCTGCAGCCACCAGGCAGCTCTTTAACCACCTGGAAACCCTCTCCCAAGCCTTGAACCCAATGGAAACAATAAAGCTTTTTGAAGAAAGAAAGAAAAGAAAGCAGAGAAAGAAAAGAAAGAAAAAAAAACGAAAGAAAGAAAGGAAGGAAGGAAGGAAGAAGAGAGAGAAAAGAGAGAAAAAGAGGGAAAGAGAGGAGCAGTGAGGCACAGCCATGACTGAGTGTGAAAGAGCAATCAGCTATGACAACTGTGAAGGAGAGTGGAAAGAGCCGAGCCCTCAGAGAAAGGCTTTTGCAGGCGCACGCAGGAGTAGTGGTTTACTAGGAGTGCTGGGGATTGGGAGAATGCCCTTCTGCCCCCATCCTGAGATGCTTGGACACAGCACACTGATGAGTCCTGTGGCAGTCAGTCCTTTCCAGATTCTAAGCAAGGTGTTGGTAAGAAATGATCGTGTTTCCTCCAAAGAAACCTGAGTCCAGATTTGAAGGCAAAAATGAGACTGGATGGTTCATAAGCCTGACCATACACTGCAAATTTCTGGAGTCTCCAGGTAAGTAGAAGAACTCAGGAGGACTTAGGCATCTGTAGAAGGAGCCTGCTGTGGCCGAAATGATCACGTTTCCGAGGGCACGGAAGGTCGGCTGACAACAAACAGTCAGGGAAGCGATCATGTTGGCTCCATAAGGAAAACAATGAAGGCTTTGGCTGTTAGGCAAATCATTCTCATCATTGAAGACTCTTACAGGTTTTGCTGATTATCCCAGTTCTCTTAATTGCCATCCTCTTGGTTCCTGCAATCTCTGATTTTGTCTTCTATCATGCTATATTTGACTCATATTATTCGTTGTTGTATATATGTCATTACTGAATGCCCAATAAATGGCTTGTTCATCCTAACCAAGTGCTAAGCACCCTGTAGGTGCCTGATAGGCATTTCTTTGAATCTCTGGAAGAAACGATGAAAGCTTTTAACATACCATCTTGTGTTTGTTTTCATCATCTCATTAATATATATTTCTGTGGTTTACACATTGTCTTATATTTTCTTTTGTGAACTTGAAGCCCAGGACGCAGGATGTGCTCTGGGAGAGCTCTAGGAAGTCATAACATAAAGTGTCCAGGAAAAGTGACCCAAGCTTGGCCTCAACTCTGCCCACGTCACAGACAACTGGGAGAAGGAAGTGGGCCCTATGGAATCTTCACAGACCTGAGTTCTCAGGCATGACCCAAAGGCAAGGAGAGTTTGCAGGCCACTTTTGTTATTTAACCAAAGAGAGATGATTTGCTTTGCTGAAATAGAAATAGCATTTTCCAAAGAGCATTGAGAATGATTAATAACTCCATTTTTTCCCATCCCTTTCAAGTCTGCCCAGTGTGACAGTGTATTGTTTAATCAAGAAAATGTATCTCCTCTCTAAGGACCTCCCCAGCTGGGGGATTCCAAAGTTGTTGACAGGCTATTTTTGAAAACTACATGTCTGCTCATGAGGATTGATGAGCTGAAAGAGAGAGAATTCAATAACAAATAAATTTGCCCCAAGCTCACAATCTACTGCCTACTCTCTAAATACCATGAAATATCTGGCCCACAGATACTACTGCTAAACTTCATCACACAGATACATTATGAACCTTTTAATTCTCCTCAAAGGATTAGCTGAACAGCCAAACAGGTCATTTTCACTCACCTTGGAGAGTACTGGCAGAGAAGGCTGTGTTAATCTGTTTCCCACACTAAGTCCTCAATTATATTCAGTCATTTGACAGAATGAACCAGAGGCTATAACACGAGACAGAGCCTGAATGGATCCAGGCAAAAGCTAATGGGAAACTTGTCTATTGAAAATAATCAGTGCATACTTTGACTACCTCCAGCAGATTTGCTTTTTGTTTATTCCTGTGTTTGTTTTTCAGTGTGCTTGACTCGTCTGAATTAGGCTCTAGAAGTTAGTAAGTGTGAGGACCAGAACAAAGGATGCAGGAGAGTGAGAGGAGAGAGGGGTTAATGTTGGAGAGGCTGGCTGGGGAGATCTGAACCATCTGTGCTTTGTTCAAAGCTGGATGAGAAGCTTTGGGTGGGTCTTGAGAAAGGAGTCCTGTGATCTGACTGTTGAAGTTCCAGGTAGAAGAATTTTTTTCTTCTTTTTTTTCTTGAGCAACAATGTTTATTACCATAATTTTTACATGGTATTGCAATTAACTAAGGAATTATACTGAAGCACAGTATATCATTTATTCTTGTAGCTTTCTTGTCCAAAAGAGACCAATACGATCCTTTTTTTTTTTTTTTTTACTATACATTTGTTTGAAACAGCTTTCTGTTTCGCGGGGTAGGGGGACATTTTTACATTGAAACTCCAGTGATACAATGGTAGCAGTCATTATATGAATTCTTGATTTTTCACCAAAGTGTATGCTTTTGCCAATGCCTCTTCTTTTTTTTTTTCCTCCCCCAAATGGAAGAAGCAATAGAATTAAGAATGAGGCATGGAATGTATCATTATTTTTGTTCATTTTACTAAGATTTTATCTCAAACTCAAAAATGTTTGGAACATTTTTATCTCCCAAGTCCAATGAACACTATAATCTGATAACTAAAAATAGAAAGTGAAATTAGCAAAAACTCATTTGTTCTGGTCTTTTTTTTTTTCAGCGTTTCATGTATTGGAAAATAATTATGAAAAGGAGTATTAAGTCTGGTGCAAGCATCAATAATTGTTCTGGAACTAATTCTACCTAACATGATTTAATAGGTTTTACAGAATTCTGCGAACAACCAATTTAAATTAGACACACCAAGATTTAAATCCATAAACTAACCATGTGGTTTGTTTAAAGCATTGGCGTCAGCCCTCTCTCTCCATCATGTGTCTGCTCTCACAGTGAAGAAACATTAACAAACATCAGAACTAACTATGACTCTCAGTCCACAAATTTACATGGGTGTGTAAGAAATATCCACGCACTGTCTTTAAATCTAGCTAAAACCACGTCCGAGCCCTCACCCCACTCAACCGGGGGGCAGGTGTGCTCACCAGTTTCCTTGGCTGCCAACTTCTTTACTTGGGAAATCTCTCCTGCCCCACTCCCCCCTTCACTTAAAAAGCATCCGTCGCTATCCTCTTCTGTCAAGGTAATCATTTCAGTGATGTCAGACTTTCTAGAGAACAAAGCCAGAAATTACAGTAAGCGTGACTTCAGTTTTTGCTCCTAAAATTAATTTTTCCTAAGGGCTGGACTTAAAGCCTTCCTTTTAACAAATAGAATATAGCAAAAGTATTAGGGTGTAAATTTTATGATTAAGTTACAGGAGATTGCAGCTTATTGCTGGCACTCCCTGGCCCTCTTGCTTGCTTGCTCTGATAGAAACTGGCTGCCATGTTCTGAGCTGCAGTATGGACAGGCCTATGTGAAAAGAAACTGAGAGCGACCTCCAGCCAACAGCCAGTGAGGAACTAAGGCCCTCAGCCCAACAGCCCTTGAGGAACTGAATCAGGCCAGCAAGCACATGAGGGGGCTGAGAGAGGCTCCTTCCCCACTCAAGCCCTGAGGTGTGACTAGAGCCCTGGCCAGTGTGGACTGCAATCTCTGAGACTCTGCAGCATGGGGCCCCAACTCGTGAGCTATACATGCACGAAACTTCAGGTGGGTGCTGAGGAGGGGGTGGTGTGATCTGGCTTGGTTTTAAGATCACTCTCCTGCTGGGTAGAGATGTGTTTGAGGGGCAGGAGTGGCCATGGGGGGAGCTGTTGGGAGACTCTGGTGGGAATCCAGCAGAAACAGGTGGCTCCAACCGGGATGGCAGCAGGAAGGGAGGGATAGTTATGAGGTTCAGGGCAGAAGGGGAAAAAAAGGTAATACGAAATATTTGAATCATTTTTACAGAAACTGTGAGATATGAATGCCGTTGTTTCAAACCACTAAGACTTGGATTAATTTGCTATACAGAAGTAACTAATAGAAGCCACCATGCATTTGTGGTGCCCTTGTCAAAGTATGCAGTTGAGAGCCAGTGAGGGGGTCTTAGCCTGTTTGCACACTGTGCCTATCAAATGGCACTTTCATTGTATGTATTAAAAATATTTGTTAGTGAATGAAGAGTAAATGGAAACATAACAAAGAGACAGATACACCATAGACAAAGACTTTGAGTAAGGATATTTGGAGTACTTTTATAATTTTTTTGATCCGGTCAAAAACTAAATAACTAGTAGTGCTTTAATAAGGTCTTTGAGGTAAATGATGATAGATGAAAATTTACACCAGGGTATAAGCAATATGTCAAATTAATTAAAAATTATGTGCTTAAATAATCATTTATTATTAATCATCAATAAATAATATTGACAGTAAAGTTGAGACTGAAAATTATGCAAATCATAACAAAAATTTCCCCTTTACTTTCTTTTTTATTTTTTGAAGATCCATTTATTTATTTGAGAGAGAAAGGGGAGGGGCAGAGGGAGAGAATCTTCAAGCAGACTCCTCACTGGGCACGGAGCCTGAAGCATGAGATCATGACCTGAGCTGAAACCGAGAGTTGGACACCCAAGGTGCCCCACCTCTTTACTTTCTATTATTGCTCATAATCTGGATATTATAAAAAAAAATAAAATTACATTCCAACTGTGAATGGTGGGTGCCTGGGTGGCTCAGTCGGTTAAGGATCTGCTGTTAGCTCAGGTGATGATCCCAGGGTCCTGGGATGGAGCCCTGCATCGCATTGGGCTCCTTGCTCAGTGGGGAGTCCGCTTCTCCCTCTCCCTCAACTTGCACACATGCACTCTCTCTCACTCTCTCTCTCTTAAATTAATTAATTAATAATTTTAAAAAAAACAACTACAAATGGTAATATTTGTTCTTTTCGCATTCCGGGAAGGGTGTAGCTGCACTTGAAACAAACATACCAGCACCAGCAAAGAGAAGTTTCCTCAAGTGACAAACAAGCATGGGAAGGAATATGGGTTTTAGGCCAAATCAGACCTGCCCTGTAGAAATGTGATCCTGAATCAACCACATCGCTCTCATGTTTTTGACCCCATTGTTCTACAATGTTTGGGCTGCTAATACAGCTAATGGTTCGAGGAGTAGTGGCGAGATAAAGCATATAAAAATACAGGATGACAACTGCATTTTAAACTTCAGATAAACAATGAACAATTTGTCATATGAGTACGTCCCCCCCCCCCCCAACCTATGATGATCTACTTGGTGGGGAAGAGTGGAGTTCCCCAAGGGAGGGCAGACTACTCAATGAGGGGACTTGAAAGAGGCTGAAGAGAAAAACAGAATAAAGAAGTGCTCACAGGTGACACCCCGAATAACTAAGTGAAGAGGCTTTGGGGTTCTTTTCTGTGGAGACCTAATGAATGTATTTTGCTTACCACAAGTTTCCAGCAGAGGGCAGTAAAGTGTCACTGAGGGAAACGCAGGTGTTAGGCAGGCACCTAATAGGAAACTGAGTCTAACTCAGTTCAAAAGACTTGAATCAAGAGACTACCTCCCCACCCTTCCCGCGTGTGGACAAGGCTAAGGAGACCAGTGAGGGACATTGCACCTGGAGACTGGCAAGAGCAGGAAGCCATCACCATTCCTAGACCCGAGAGCACAGAAGGAAACGGTGCTCACCGAATCCTGTGACCGCGGGAGCCCAGCCTCCCTCCCAACGGTGTGGACTGCGGCAGCCCCGGCCAGAGGTGCAGCCCCGAGCAGGGAGGGAGCAGGAATACATGTCCCATCTCTCCCTCTGCCCATTCACTCTCCTCCTCGGGTCTCCCAGCGGCAGAAGCCAAGTCGGTTGGCAAGGGAGCCCACGTGATAGGAGCAGTCAGCCTCCCGAGGCACCGACCAGGGCAGATTGGTCCCAGAAAACAAAACAGAGCTAAACCAGCACAGAGGCACAGTTTGGACTAAGGGCAGTCTGCCTTTTGTTAAAGAAGTGCTTACACGCTCATCGGAGTTCAATAAATCTGGCCTGGGAAGTCAAGTCTAGTGGTATTTTTATTTATTAAGTCCTTACCAGGTACGAATCAGTATGCCAGATCCTGGGGCGCGAGAGGGACTAGAAATAACAGTAGCTCACGTTCCTGGCTCGCTCATTATGTTACAGGCACTGAACGAAATGCTTCACAGGCAATATTTTATTACATCTTCATGTCAGCCCTCTCAGGCACTATTATTATTGACATTTTACAGATAAATAAGTAGGATGCATAGAAGTTAAGTCACTTGCCTGTATCATGAGCTGCTGAGATGTGACATCGCTTTGATCTGACTGCAAACCTTGGTCCCTGACCTGAGGGAACATAGTCCAGCAGCAAAAACACTGGTTATAGACGAATGAAAGAAAAAAAAAAGGCTAGTGATAAATGTTATGTCTGCAGTAACTGTAGGGATTTATGAAACAAGATTCGTGGGGCAACTAACCCAGAACACAGTGGGGGAGAGGGCCAGGTGCTTATGAGGAAGCCCTGAGGAATGGGGACCTCATCTTAGCCATGGTGTCCGTCTTGTAAGTGTTCAATTATATTCTGCTTTGTAGCACAGCTATTTTGCGCAGAGCCCACGAGCCTGCCTTAGTGGTCCTCAGCTCTGGCTGCACCTGCGGATCACCTTACCAAAATGTCCTTGGGGCGCCCGGGGGGCTCAGATGGCATCTGACTCTTGGTTTTGGCTCAAGTTATGATCTCAGGGTCCCTGTGAGTCTCCGCTCAGAGTCTGCTTGTCCCTCTCCCTGCCCCCCTGCCCCTTCCTCCACTTAGCCTCTCTTTCTCTGTCTCTAAAATAAATTAATTAATTTCATGAAGTCTTTAAAAAATGTCCTAGATGCCACACCAAACCATTTGTTCCTGCAAAGGAGTTGTTTATTGACAGAGTTCCTGCAAACAGACTGCTGACATCAGTGTTTTGAAGTCCTCCCCAAGGGAATCTTCTCTGCAGAGAGAAAAAAAATGTATTACTCTAAAATCTCACATTAGTAGGAGTAGTGTCTTATTTATTTTATAGCTTATAACTCTGCCTTACATATAGTTCAATATTTAATTGAACTAACTTGAATCAAATAGCTAGAGGGAATAATTCATGAATGGGAAGAAATATAACTTGGAAGGACTCAAATTTAAAAAGGGGAATAATTTCCTTTATTAATGCTCTTTTCTTTGAATCCATAAAGGATATAGGACCCTCGTACTTGTCCCAATGAATTATCAGCACACACTATTTTCTCAAGAAGCACATATTCATCCAAGTGTCCAGAAATTAATTGAGCTATTTCCAACGATATCCAATAGTAGGTAAGTCAGAGGTTAAAAAAAAAAAAAATCACAGAGGGGAAGACTCTGTGAGAGGTCATCACCAGCATGGGTGCATCCTGGCAGAGACACTGTGACCTGGTAATGGTAGAAGACAGAGAGCAGTGGGGGTCTGGACTACCTGGAATGGGATACAGCTGGGGGGCTGAAGAGACACAAACCAGAGGGGAAGAAAACAGAGCAAGTCGGGTCATTCTCCTGTGCTCGGTGTACATTTCTTGGTTTTCCAGGTTGGATAAACTTGTGGATCTGGGATGAGCTAAAGGATTTCAGGAATTTTAATGAAGTAGTGCATTTGCAAGCCTGTGATATCTATTTGCATGAGTTGCTTTGAATGGGAGAGAGAGGGGGTGGAGAACTGGTGCTTAGAGAAGCTTGTGCTCAGGTGCACAGGAGAGGAGAGCGGGAGGGAGAGGGCACGACGCCTGTGCACAGGTGTCAGAGCCCAGTGGAGAGAAGTCAAGGGCAAGAGCCAGCGAGACTTGGGCTATCCCTGCACTTGGAATAGTTCCTCAAGTTCCTGAAGCCTGGGTAACACTCTCACCCCATCTCCAATACTCTTTGATTTAATGTAGGCAGAGTTAGACCCACTTTTTTAGCACAACCTATATGTGGCAGGTTAAACTTTTCAAAAACTAAAATAAGCAAATGAGAAAATTGGGCTGTGTGAAAAATAAAGCCAAAAAGTATAATATGAAGGCAGAATTAGTAATAATACTCAATAAAAGTGGAACACCCATTTTGATGCTGAGCATCCTAGTAGCTAATGCATAGGAAGAAACAGGATCTATTGCATGAAGATGTACAGTGTTGATAAGAGAAATATTAACTAGTAGCTCAGAAGTACAACAAATTCTTTCCAGAAGCCCCGTAACTGAATGTTCTCAGGAGACACTGAAAGAATCTTTTCTCTCCAATGAAATATATATATATATATATAATAAATATAAAACTAATTCCAATACTCTAATGGAAGAATTCATTCCTTCCTATTTCATGTAGCATACATAATAGAAATGTGATTTCTCCAAGTAAATTTCCCTTAAATCATCTGTCTTGCCGTGGAAACAAAAGAAGAAAATAAACACAATGGATATGACTATACCCCTAATGAAATGAATGGACATTAAGGTGACCTCAGAATTCTGTTTCAATTGACTGATTTTGTCAAGAGCTATTTGATCCTGTAACACTGGGAAAATAAAGGAAACATTAATACTCACTGCACAAAGACTAACACACTCAAGATTTGCTGGTTTCAGTCTGATAAAGACCATCAGGAAATAAATCTGCCTTCATCAGAGCCAATATACTTAATAACTAATTTGTCAAAATTTGCTGATGTGGCAACTCTTTTTGAGAAATGGGATTTCCAACAATAAGCCATGGATAGCAATAAGATTACCGCATCAAAAAAATGGCCCTTGTCTTGTCTTGTTTTAAAATAGTTTGGAGTGACATCAGCAAAATGGTAAGATAGGAGTTTCCAGTGTTCATCCCCATAAAGATAGTATCTTAAATCACTGGACAAAAAATGGACCTGTTAAAAATGTAACAATTGGTTAGCCATTTGGAAAAAGAGGCGAGGAGGGAGGGTGAGAAACTACAGAAACTATAGAATACACTCCAGGTGTGTATATGAGGGTATGGATTGAAGTATTTCTCCTCTTTTGTATTCATGGGCGGGGTCCAAGTCCTATGTGGTAAGCTAATAGCAAGATTTACCTGTCTCTCTCCTGATATAACCAGGACACAGGGGTCCAAGATTTGGGGTTGACTGGGAATGATTGCCTCAAGTACAAGGCATAGCCAGTGTCTGTGGAATTTTTCAGGTTCCAATTCCCTCTCTGGGAGCAGGTCTCTAGGAAATAAATACTAGAAAAACTAACAATGACCATTACGTTATCATTTAATATAATGACTCACTATATGTCTATATAAAATTCTTAGATATTTGAAATGGTTCCCAATGATAAGTCCCCATCTTGTGATTTGAATCCAGTCAATGTGAGAAAATTATTTTTGATTGTAACACTTAAATTTGGATGTTTTTAGTATGGAAAAAGAGAAAAATACAAGCTATCTTTAAAAGGAAATAAGTGCTTTGGATATCAAAACTGCTTCCCTGTGGGCAAAACATAGTTTGCTTACTGCAACTAATTTTCTGCACACAGTATGCTTCTGTGAAGTTGCTCAATCTAGTTTTTGTTGTAATTCAATTGATCTAACAAAGAGTAGTAGGTAAAACAATTTTGACAAATGAGTAATCTATAAACTGATTCAGGATAGGAAGTCAGAAAGGAAGACACTTTGGGGATTTGGTGAGAATGGTCTTTTAATTAATTTCTTCATATATTTGAAAGTAAAATATAACTGAAAAAATGAAATATTGGTAATCCTCTTTGTTTCATGCTTCCTAAGTTTTTAATAATGTGTATTATTTTTTTATAAAGGAATACCTATATAGTAAATATATTTTATATTAAAAGAGCCAGGGTTTGATATTTTCTATGTATGGCATGTATTTTATTTTACTTATATAGAGTTTATATATTTTTTATATTAAAATGTTCTATATGATTTTGTGGTTTTCTTTGATTGGCAGTTAAAAAAATCAAATGTGTTTGGTATTTTTATTGACTACAAAAGAATAAATTTCTGTTGCTTTAAGCCACCAAATCTGTAATTTATTGTAACAGCCACAGGAAACTAGTACAGATGGAAAACGTGGGACAGTTACTTAAGTAATCATTACAATGATCATAGTGGGAGGAAATAGCCTCACTTAGTCAGTGAGGTGTGTCAACCGATGTGGGTGTGTCAAATAAATTTACAAATAACCCATTTGTCTTACTGTGTAATTAACATTAAAAATTTATATAACCTGTAACTATTTATACCATCTCTGAATTGATTCAAACTATTGTGCTAACATAGACTTAAAGTTTTTAAGACAAATTGCTTCAAAGGCAGAGTTCATTTAAGGCTGAGGGGAATGTGAATTTGGCTTTCTCGTAACGTACGCATGGCTTGCCCTCAAAGGCCATTGAACCTACAAGAAGCTGGAGAAAATTACTTTTTGAACAATTAATTACAAAGTGACACCTGTCTCATGTTGCTATGTCTAGCAGTTCAAAGGTGTAGTGGATAGTCAGCATCTCTATGGCTGTGCACCTTCCAAACTTCTGCTCCTGTTTGGGATAACCCACCATTGGTCTCGATGGAACACAGGGTCCTCCCTCACATTATAGTAAACAAAATGGCACGATTCTTCTCTTTTCCCAGGAGCCAGGATGCGGTCATATTACCCGGGCTTAGTTAATCAAACAGTCCCACCCAGGACTCTGATTCTTTAGTGACTGACATATACACAGGGACACTGAGGCACGATTCGGGGCAGCAGGGGCAGCTATCTCTGCCCAAAGCTTCCTGTTTCTGCCCTTCATCACTGCATTGGTGTTCGCCCATATTCCAAGTTGCGTCTTCCAGAATCCCCCTAATGACGTGAACTCCTCTGATAAATTCCCTTTTTACTCGAGAGAACTGGCGTCAGTTCTGTTATTTCCAGTTTGGAGGTTTCTAACAGATACAATGGTCTTAGTTTTTTCGTATCTGTCTTCATATCTCAGTATTTTCTTAGGAGTTCAGGCTTCATTCATCCAGTAGGATTTCTCACTCAGAGATAGTGAAAGCACAGCCTTAAAATTATTAATGTTGATTAGCTTTTCAAGACATACCAAAATGAATAAGGTAATTGACACATCTACACAGCTCTTTGTGACAAGCTACCAAGTGTTTTAGCATCCTTACTATCCCTCAGGATAATTAGAATTCTACTTGATACTTAATCTGTATAAGATAAAGGTGATAAGGTACTTTTGTTGATTAACAAAACAATATAATAGATTAAATTTATTATCGAATAATCCATACTTCATACCAGTTGTTGTCTGAAGTATTATAAACATATTATCTTATTTAATCCTCATAGTAATCTTATGAGGCAGGTACCATTAAAATTCCTATTCTCCAAGGATATGGTGACACTGGGAAAAGATAAAATGGGGCAGCGGGGGCAGTGAGGAGGGCAGTCAACAGTTCTGTTATTCCCAGTGCTCACTTTAACCAGTCAGTTTAGTAAGTCAGTTCTGTAAGACCTTCTGACTCCTCAGGTGCAATCAGGTCTAGACAATTCAGTCACTGCAAGACTTTCTGTGTCCTTTATCTACTTCTGAAGTGCTCTCAAAACCGCACCACACGGAGACAGTGCCACCAGCCTGGCACGTGTAGACTGAAGCCATCTGCAGAACTTCAAAAATGAATCTGTGGTTTAACTCGCTACAGATATAACGATTATTTAGAAGTAATAGTAGTGTGCTATCTTAATGTATCATTTTTTAAAGAAACACCTTCTTCATCTAGGAAATCATTTGCGATTGCTTAAGGCAATCTGCATTTTGTAGCTCAGCTGAAAACCATATGGAGAATCTTGATATAGAGGTGCAGACTAAAAATAATTTTTAAAGAAGTCACTGTGGCTTAGGTTTCATGGTCAAACTGGTAGACATACCTGGCTTTTAAGGCTGTTCTGTCCTCGGCCCATACTTTGACCCAATGACAGTTTACCTCTTTAGTGTGGGGGGCTAAAGGCCTATCACATCGGTGGAGTGGATTGTCTGAAACACAAGGCATCCTCCTGCTTCCTCAGGATCATCCAACTGCCTCAATTTCCTCTGATCTTTCACTATTTGTTCATTCTCAAATTGTCTCCTGCCTCCTTCTCCTCCTGGCCCCAACTTTCCCTCTGGAGCTTATCCCATGAGGTGTGTTGCAGTTGTTTACTGCCGCATAATGAAGCACCCCGAAATTTATTGGTGGAAAACAGGAAATGTTTCATTATTTCTCACCATTCTGTGGGGCAGGAGTTCAGACAGGGATGAGCAGAGATGACTTGTCTCTGCTCCATATCCTGTCTCCTGGAGCTACAGTGTCCAGGTGGTTTCCTGACTTGCGTGTCTCACACCTCCTCCTGGAAGGCATTAATGGTGAGGGCTTGAATGACTCTCTTGGGGTCATGTTTAGTGCCTTGTTCTTTTGGTTGGCTGGGCTCCCCAATCCTTCTCCATGTAATCTCAAGACCTTTCCTCTCCAAACGGTGTCTCCATGTCATCTCTCGACGTGGTTTCTCCAGCAGGGTAGCCAGACTTC
The DNA here is from genome assembly GCF_004348235.1 of Phoca vitulina. Classification (NCBI taxonomy): domain Eukaryota; kingdom Metazoa; phylum Chordata; class Mammalia; order Carnivora; family Phocidae; genus Phoca; species Phoca vitulina. Next base: position 44,097,475 of record NW_022589712.1, read on the forward strand.
TTACATGGCAGCTCAGGGCTCCCAAAAGTAGGAAAGCAACAGCTACCGGGGTTTCTGCCTTCCTTTTGGTTAATGTAGGTCACTGGGTTGGCTCAGATTCAAGGGAAGGAGATTATACAAGGACTCCTTTGGGAGTCACCAGAGAAGACACACCAACGTATAAGAGTGGTGCAATCGGAGCATTTCAGCTGCCTTTGTGTCCGACCATGATGTGCATGTAGCTCTGAACGTTTGACAAAAGCTTCTTACCCTTATTTAATTATCTCTGCACAGATGCAAAAATAATTACTTTATATACCATTTGTCTCATGCCATTGTTGTTTCTTGTAATTCATGCCATTATTATATAAATAAAGGTCAGATTTGTCATAACTTTGGTCAGAGGTCAATGCAGAATTTAGGACAATGAGTTGTGCTTTATCTTCAAAATAAAAGATCAGAACAAAGTGAGAATAAATTTCTAAGAAAAGCAATAGGTAAATCCTACGGGTTGACTTTATTAAACCAATGTTCTTAAAGTATACTTTATGTAATATAATTTAAGGTGTAATTAACATAAACAAAATACATAGATCCTGAGTTTTGACAATTTCATCCACATATGTAAACACTACCCAAAACAAGACATAAATCATTTCTGTCACCACAGAATGTGCTCTCATGCCCCTTTCCAGTGAGTTCCCTCTCACCTCTAAAAGTAGCAATTTTTTTTTTTTTTAAGATTTTATTTATTGGGGAGCCTGGGTGGCTCAGTCGTTAAGTGTCTGCCTTCGGCTCAGGTCATGGTCCCAGGATCCTGGGATCGAGCCCCGCATCGGGCTCCCTGCTCCGCAGGAAGCCTGCTTCTCCCTATCCCACTCCCCCTGCTTGTGTTCCCTCTCTCGCTGTATCTCTCTCTGTCAAATAAATAAACGCTTAATGACTGAGCCACCCAGGCGCCCTTGTTCTCAGTTTTATTACCAGAAGTTAGTTTTGCTGGTTCTTGAATTTCATGTAAATGGCATAGATTTTGCAACCTTTTGTGATTAGGTTTGTTTACTTACCGGTTTTGACATGCATCTGTTTAGTTGGTGTATTAGCAATTAGTTCCTTTATTATTTGTTCCTTTATTAATGAGTAATTTTCCCTTTATGGATATACCACATTTTGTTTATCCATGTTCCTATTGAACTCATGGACACTTTGGCTGTTTCCAGTTTTTGGCTACTATAAATAAGGATGCTATACACATTCTTGTAATTCTCCCCCTCCGCTCCCTTTCTCTTACACACATACCCATACTTGCTGAGTCAAAGAGTAAATGTATATTTAATTTACAATAAATTGCCAGAGTTCTGGAAAGTGATGGTATAATCCCAACAGTAATGATGAGAAGTGTTTTTGGTTACTTTATATTATCACCAACATTTGGTGTCGCCAGTCTTTTTAGCATTCTCATGGATATGAAATGATGTCTCATTGTAGTTTTATTTTTGCATTTCTCTTATGACTAACTATGTCAGACACCTTTTTATGTAATTATCGGTCATTTGTATGCTTTCTTCTGTCAAGCATCTTTAAGGCGTTTTCCCATTTTTATAGCTCTTTGTATATTCTGATATAGGCCCTATGTGTTAAAATTATTTTTATCCCCAGTCTGTTCTTTTTCTTAATGATGGCATGCCTGTTCTTTTTCTTTTTTTTCTTTTTTTTTTTAAAGATTTTATTTATTTATTTGAGAGAGAGAATGAGAGACAGAGAGCATGAGAGGGAGGAGGGTCAGAGGGAGAAGCAGACTCCCCGCCGAGCAGGGAGCCCGATGCAGGACTCGATCCCAGGACTCCAGGATCATGACCTGAGCCGAAGGCAGTCGCTTAACCAACTGAGCCACCCAGGCGCCCCACCTGTTCTTTTTCTTAATGATATCTTTTGATGAGCAAAAATGTTTAATTTGGTTAAATCCAAGTTACACATTTTTAACTTTATGGTTATTTTGGTTAAATCCAAGTTATAAATTTTTAAATTTTATGGTTAGTGCTTTTCTGTCTTGTCTAAAAATATTTTATATCTAAGGTCACAAAAGGTATTTTTCCAAGTTTTTTGGTAGATACTCTATGCTTTTACCTTTTATATTTAGGTCAATTTCCATTTGAACTAATTTTTGAACTTCCATTTTGAACTAATATTGTGTGAGATAAGGACTGAGGTCCATTTTTTTACATATGAATATCCAGTTGCCCCAGGCATGTTTTTTCATTTTTTTTTAATTTTTATTTTTTAAAGATTTTATTTATTTGACACAGAGAGAGACAGCGAGAGCAGGAACACAAGCAGGGGGAGTAGGAGAGGGAGAAGCAGGCTTCCTGCCGATCAGGGAGCCCCATGCGGACCTCGATTCCGGGAACCCTGGGATCATGACCTGAGCTGAAGGCAGACGCTTAACGACTGAGCCACCCAGGCGCCCCCAGGCATGTTTTTTTAAAAAGACTATTCTTCCCCTGTTGGATTACCGTGGCACTTTGATCAGAATAATTGGCTATATGTAGGTGGATTGTTTTCCAATTTCATTGTTCTGCTTCATTGATCTATTTCAGCTCTTACCAATGTCACACTGTCCTGATAAATGTACTTTATATTAAGTTTAAAATCACAGAGTGTAATTCCCCCAACTTTGTTCTTCTTCAAGTTTGTTCTGGCCATTCTAGACCTTTTGCTTTTTCATATACAGTTTAGAATCAGCTCTTCAATTTCTGACAAAAAGTTTCCTGGAATTGTGATTGGAATTGCATTGAATCTACAGATCAATTTGGGAAGAATTCAAATCTTAAAATTTGGGAGACCTCCAATCTATGTACATGGCATATCTGTCTATTTATGTAGATTTTCATTAATTTCTGTCTGCAACGTTCTGTGTTTTTTTTTAAGTGTAGAGGTTTGCACATCTAATAGGTTTATTTCTAGATAATTGGGGTTTTATGATATCCTGTGATACTGCTAATTTCACTTATTAGTTTACTAGTTGTTTTGTAGGTGCTGTCATGTTTTCTTTATATACAATTATGCCACTTGTGATTAAGGATAGTTTTACTTCTTTCTCTCCCATATTTGTGCTTCTTTTCATTTCTTTTGCTTGCTTTATCAAACCAGCTAGGGCTTCCAGTACAATGCTAGAGTACACATCCTTATCTTTTCTCCAGTCTTAATGGAAATACTGCAATATATCACCATTGAGTAAGATGTTGGCTGTTTATCAAATTAGGAAATAGACCTTCTATTCCTTGTTTGCTGCAAGTTTTTATTTTTAATTGGTATTAAGACTTATTTTGTTGTTATTCTCTATTCTCCTCCCTCCCCCTCCCCGTGCCCTTTCCAGTAAGATAGACCTCACTGTGTGATATCCCAGGACTCCGAGACCAAGGAAGAGGAAGCGAGATCTTTAAGGTGCAGACTTGCAAGTTGCAGGCCGTCACTTCTGGCACATACTGGTGATTCATCACAGTCACTCACAAGGTCAGCCCAGTTTCAAGGAAAGGGGAAACAGACTCTACTTCCTTAGGGAAAATTGGCAAGGGAACATTGTAAAAAAAAAAAAAAAAAAAAATGTGGGGCGGGAACCATTATTACAGCCATCTTTGGAAACACAATCTACCATAAAATGTAAATTAAAACGACAAAAAAATTTCTCATCCATCAAATTGGCAAAAATCTACAAGTTGGCAACTGACTCTGAAGAAATAGGCACTCATATATTGCAAGTGAAAGGTCCCAAGAAGGGGAATTTGACAATCATTACACTTCAACACAGCAATCATAACCCTACTTCTATCTCCATGAGTAGAAGATGCACCCAAGAATATAGGTGGTATTATTTGTAAAAGCAAAGAACTAGACAACCCAAATATCCATCACTAGGGGCTACTGGAATTAACTCTGGAACACCCAAACCACACACTACCATTTAGCCATAAGTAGGAAGATTTCTATGTAATAGCAAAGAAATATTTCCAGGAGAAGTCAAAAGAGCAAGATGCAGAACAAACCCACTGATACTGAAAATATCAATTTTACCTCATGATTAAAAAAAAGCGAACTTCTTTATTTGCTCTGTTTACTGAAAGGACCTAGAAGTAATGACAGCAAAAATAAGCACATCTCTTGTCCATTTCTTGGTCTTTAAATACCAGGCCCACTAAAAGTTAGGGCATTCCAGATATGGGTCAGGGAATCGTAAGAATAATACCATGGTTCTGTGGGAGAATGTTTCTATTCTTAGGAGATACTTGCCAAACTATTTATGTGTATAGTGTCTTATGTTTGTAGGTTCCTCTCCAATTATTCAGCAAAAGAAAGTATAGTAGTCCCTGTTTATCCATGGTGATATTTTATCAGTTTCAGTTCCTGGCAGTAAACCATGATCTGACAGCAGGTCGTCGTTTTGACATACGGTCACAAAGTACTTAATAGTACTTAGTAGTAGTACTACTTAGTAGTAGCCTCACACGACATTACAATGTCTATGTCACTCACCTCACTTCATCACATCACATAGGCATTTTATCACCTTACATCATCACAAGAAGAAGGTCAGTCTACTGGTATTTTGAGAGACCACATTCATGTAACTTTTGTTACAGATTATTGTTATAATTGTTGTATTTTATTATGAGTTATTATTGTTAATCTCTTACTGTGCCCAATTTATAATTAAACTGTATCACAGGTTTGTATGTATGGGAAAGCACATAGTATATATAGGGGTCAGTTCTATCCCCAGTGTCAAGAATCTGCTGGGGGTTTCGGAGTGTATCCTCCACAGATAAGGGGGAGCTCCTAGTGTATACACTTGTATACACACCCACGGGCACATGCACACACACACTCACATATAGTGTAGGTATGTACACATACATCCATCTACACCCAAGATGGGTTCATAGATAAATCATATCCTGGAAAACATTTAACAATTGTTGGATCTAAATGGAGAGTATATGAGTGTTTGTTGTACCATTCTTTCAACATTTTTAAAGTTTGAAAACTTATTGAAAGTATTTGGGAAAAAGTTTTTGCTCTCAAAAAAAAAAAAAAAAAAAGATGACCAATAATGCAATAATGTCCATTCTCAAGAAAGACTGGAAAAAGAAGGGGGATAAACTAGCAGGTATTAAGTGCCTAGATGCATAGGTATACTGTTTCCCTTAGACCCATAGCCACATTTTGTGACCACTACATTGTTACTGTATAGATAAGAAAAGAGAGTCCCATAGGGATTGGGTAACTTGCCCACAATCGTACAGTAAAGTTGGTTTTTAAACTTTGGTTTAACTGGATCCAGAGTCCCTGCTATTTCTACTAAACCAAACTGAAGAGGAGAAAAAGTGGCCTGAAATGCTCAGGCAAGACAACGTAACTGAGATAAAACTTGAGTTGGATGCAACTTTGGAGATGAATAGAATTTGGAAGGGCACAGGCATAGAAGGAGTTGTGACATCCCAGTCACGAAGTCGGCCATGACTTACCTAGGGAGCAAGAAAGAGACCAGCCCACCGATAGACAGTGATGGTGCCATCAATGAACAGATTAACTTTTCAGAAGAGTTAGAGAACTTGGACTTAGGTATCCAGGATTTGGGATATATATGTTGTAGATTAGAGGAAGGCCTTTGGGTAGGAAAGTGACAGGAAAAGAACGTTTTAGAAAGATGAATATGGTAGTGTATCCACAGGAGATCCCAAGGCATCAAGTCATTTTAAACAGTTTATTGATCTCTTACCGTATGCCAAGCACCATATTATATATGGCGGGAAGTAGAAAAATGATGTTAAATCTCTGTTCACAAAATACTTATAATTCATTAAAAATATTTACTGAGAACCTAGTATGTGCCACGTATGGGGTTAAGCAAGATCGATAATGTCCCAGCTCTCGTGGAGCTTACATTTGTACAGGACAAAAAGAAAACACAGATTACTATATCCTTGTAAAGTTAAGTCCAGCAAAAAGGGGGGAAATGCTCTGCGGGGGGGGGGGGGCAGTCAGATGAGGACAAGATTGTATCTAGTTTGAAGAAATGGACGAGACATCATGGAGGAAGTAGCACCGGTGAGATGGGTTTTGAAAGACGAAAAACACTGTGACAGGCAGAAAAAGAAGGGGGGTATTCCAATTAAAAGGAACAATTTGAGCAAATGCAAGGAAATAAGAGGTCATTAAGGGTCATAACGAGATAGAAAGTGGTACCTCATGGCTGGACTATTGGGTGTTTTTAAAGAAAGTAAGAGGAAATACAGCTAGACACAATGCCTGGACTCCTATAGGACTCCTATAGAGGAGTCTCGAACGTCAGTATAGTAGCTGAACTTACTGAGTAGAAAATAGGAGGCCTTAAGTTAGGGAACAAAGAAAGCAAAACAATGATTTAGAAAATTCTTCTGATACTAGTCTGTAGAACACATGGGAAGGAAAATGTCAGGCTGGATAATTATTGGGAGTTTAGCGTAATGGTTTAGTAAGAAGACATATGATTTAGCAAGTCTTGAGCATGGAAACTGAAAAGCCAGAAGTTTGGGGAATGAAGAATCGATCAAAATTAAGTGAATTTGGGAGCAAAGAAATAGCTATTACAGGGGCTCCTGGGTGGCTCAGTCGGTTAAGCGTCTGCCTTCAGCTCAGGTCATGATCTCAGGGTCCTGGGATCGAGCACCACATCGGGCTCCCTGCTCAGCAGCGAGTCTGATTCTCTCACTCATTCTCTCTTTCTCTTTCCCAGATAAATAAATAAAAATCTTAAAAAAAGGACACAGTTATTACAAATGTGAATCTGAGATGTTGAAGAGAGGATGACTGGGTGGATTTAAGATGAACTAGGGGAGACAGCCATCAGAAAGTGTGCGGGGGCAAGGGGTATAAGTGAAGACTGGGTGAGACGGGTAAGCTGCCCAGAAAACCTCAAGTGAAGATGTTCAACATGTGGTAGAATTAGGCACCAGGGACTCAGTAGAGACTGTGGGTAAAAATACAGACTGAGTCATTTATTTAAAGTGGTAGTGGAAGCCATGAGAACGGGTGAGATTGTCCAAAGAACACACATAGACACAAGAGAGGCTTGAAGACTGGTTCGCTAGCCCCAGAGTGCTCTGTCTCTCCATATCGTCCCTCCCAGGTCTCTTCTTCCCGCAGCTGCCTCAGTGATCCAAGGTGCAATTCTGACCATTTCACTCCCTAGCCTACCACCCATGAAAGGTGAGGTTCAAGCTTTGACACTCAGCATTTAAGACTGAGGCCCTCTGGAGCCTCCCTATTATTACTTTCTGCCTCACACTTTATATTCTAGTATCAACTGTTGGCTCCTATGCTCGCTTCTTCTTTTTGTTCTTCCTGAGATGTTGTACGTGCCCCGGCTGCCTTCACCAGCAATAGCAGCCCAGACGCCACCTCTTGGAATTCTTTCCTGTCCTTGCAACCACTGCACTGGAGTAGGTAGTCTTACTCCAAAATGGTACAGTGACCATGCTTTTGCTCATCACACTGCAGCCTGATGACCCGTCTAGGTATCCAGTTCCCACGACCTCAGCATATCTTGACCTGTGTCTGGGGCAAAAGTGCTCCCCCCTGTCAAGACTCACCTCACACCGTATGTGTTAAGGTGGGGCCTTTTGTCATTCGTCCTCACGTCCCGTTATCGAGCATAGTGCCTGGAATAGAAGAGATGGCAAACACAGGTTGAGGAAGTAATACTATGTCTTTCTAGGATTCATTTTTTTAGGAAAACAAATGAAAAGTTTTCAATTAATAATCGCGCCTCGGATAAACCTCATTGGCTACGACACTGACACTGCACAAAACTTAAACAAATGAACCATAAACCCCAAGTAAGTGGGAGAGTATAGACTTACAGAAACTAGAAATGTTAAAAAAAAAAAAGCGCAACTGTAAGAACTGTAAAATACAACAGTAAGTTATGAGATTTGACATTAGTTCACTTTCAGGATGATTGTTTTAACAGAGCAGGTTGGCAAAAGTTAGATTTAAAAAAATAAGTAGAGAGGTGCCCGGCTGGCTCAGTCAGTAGAGCATGTGACTCTTGATCTCAGGGTCGTGCATTCAAGCCCCACGTTGGGCGGGGAGACTACTTAAAACAAAACAAAACAAATTTAAAGTAGATATTCATTCATTCATTCAACAAATATTTATTGAGCACTTGGGATGTGAATAAAAATCTAACAAAAATTCCTGCCCCGATTGAGCTTACACTCTACAGGGAGGCAGGCTACAAAAAATAGACGTAAGTAAATCACATAGTTAGACGCTGAGAAGTGGAATGGGAGCGGGGTAAAGGGATGAGGAATTCCAAGGAAATAAGGAGATGGGCAGTTACAGGCTTTCAAGAGGGTGAGCAGTGGAGGGAAGAGAGAGGCCATAACTTGAGAGACTGGAAAAGCTGAGCGCATTTGTAACTCAGGGCGAGAGGGCGAGAATCCCCCGTATTTAGCAGAGGCTGGAAATGGGAAGGAAAAAGTAAAAGTCCGGAAGGGAGGAAGAGACAGTATCGAGGTAGGGCATGGGCGTTAGTGGTGATGTGGAGAAGAAATGTCTTTTCCTCACACGGGGTGAAGACAGAGATTTTGAGGCGCAAAAAATGACGTTGACCCCTAGATTGGCGAAGCCCTCCCCATGCCAGGGCTAACTATGAAATTTTATGTCCATCTTTTTGGACATGCTAGATCAAAAAAATACGGAGAATTCTTGGATATAATCACCAGTTCAGAAATCAAGTAGTAGTACTAGTTCATGTTTGCTCTTTCTTCTCTTACAGTGACAAAAACTCACATGCCAAAGCACATGCACTCCTTTAGTTAACTTCGCTTTCCCTTTCCTGGGCCCACAAGAGTAGGCAGCAGGGAAGCCAGGATTTTCTTTTAAATTAATTAAAAGCATCACCAATTGATATGCTGTGAGCATTGTAGCTGGCCTTACCCATCTGATAAGCTGAGGACCTCAGAGTACAGCTGATAGGGTCTGATTTTGCAAGTAATTTGATATTCTGCATATTTATGTATAGATGAGCTTCTGCGTCCAAGGAACTCATAAATTAATATTTAATGAAATCATTTGCCTGGAGATGTTTTGTGCATTCCTGTTAATCTCCTGAATGCTTTATATTTAGTGTTGCATCTCAAACTCCAAAGTCAGTCACAGACTTGTCAGGACTATTTTTCACATACACATATATATCCCACGTAAGCAGGTTTCTTTCTCTGTAATTATCCCTCAGAAAAGACATCTTTCTCCAGGCCAACCAAAATCTCTTCATGAGAAGCACTCTAATTAAATATTTGAATCACAGGTAACATTTAGGAAAATCACATTGATTGAAGCCACTTCAATATTACTTTCAGAATACTAAAAAAGGGCTACCAGATACGTTATTTAAAAAATTAAAAAAAAGAAATTTAACAATGTTTAGTCATTATACTTGGAAATATGACCTCAAAAACAAGCACAGGATATATTACAACAAGCATTTTTTAGAACAATGTAAATGGGTATAATGTGGAAATCAACTACCTGCAGGATGAAGGAAAGAAATTGCTAACTTGATGTTTATACAATGGGTAATTTGAAGCATGGGATTTCTTATTAACATTTACCATTTTCAAAAAACACTGCTTTCTTTCAAATAAGCTTAGACAACAAGCTGACATGCTTTGGAAAACTGGGGTCTCAAAACGTCGAGGGAATATGTGAAAATAATGACTAGAACTCACAAGTAGAAAAAAGTTAATATATATATTTCACATAATTAAAATATGCACATAAAAGTGAATGTTTATTTCATCCCCCCAAACTACCATCTATAGATTCAAATTGAAACAAACTCGAATTGTTGTTTAAAATTGTGCTATAGCATCTTTTGGACAACATCACCACCCCTAGCTTGGCTTCTTTCCACTTGATACCAGTAGTATTCCCCCACTTGTGACAAAAATGTCTCCAGATGTTGTCAAATGTCCACTGGGGGGTGTAATCACTCCGGTTGAGAACCCTAGCACTAGACAAATGCTATCAACATCTCCAGTTAACTTCCATGTTTTTCTTGATGTCCCATTTTCTAATTATCTGAAATCTAATTAAAATACTGGTTCCTCTCTGGTGAAAACAGTTGATTACTATTACTACTATTTACTTCTCCATTTTGTAAAAGTAAGAAATTTAAGGCAGTTATGCGTAACAGTTACCGAGGAATAACACGATAAAATACACAATTATTTAAAAAAAAAAAAAAAAAAGGAAGCGTTCATCGATCCAAATCCGTAAGACGTAGGCAGTTGAAGTCAATCTTCATCAGAATGGAAATATTACTCAATACAAGTATAACTATGCTGTTAATGACTAACCTACATTCAGATCTTTTCATTTAGCTCAGGCTTTCCTTCTTTGAGCTGAACAACATATTTTTCCCTTGTCCTCACTAAAGCAACTTAAATTATTACTATTACTGATGGAAAAGTATATACATGGTCAATAGCAGGTAACCCAAATAGTCTGATCTGGGAGTATATCCAATTTTTATTTTTTTGCATTCATCTGGATGTATGAATCCAGATGCTAAAATTTATTTTTAGGTCCTGAATCCCTATAAGACAGATGGAGGGAAAAAAGAGAAGTATAAACAAGAACTTGGACCAAGGTTAAATACTCATTAACAGTAACTGAATGTGGCCTTTAATTTCTTCCAAACATTTTATTTTCATGTGCTCCTGTGATTGTTTATTTCCAGACACAATAACTAAATACAAAACAGAAGGCAAGACTCTCAATTTATAGTTTGTGGCTTAAAAAGAATCTCTTTATTAAGCCTGTTACAGTAGAATTCATTTTTTTCAAATAGAAGTACAAAAAAAATTCTAGGATTGCCACCAAAAATGTAACCAATGAGTGATGGTACTAGAGATTATTTTACTTTTGCTTCTCTGAAATTTCTATTTTTCTACAATTAATGTGTATTTTTCCTAAACCATAAGAAAATTCTTTTCGTACTTTTCCCACCAAATCATGGTTTATGGCCTATCAAGTAGGATTCTTGGACAAATACTGACATTAATCTTTTTTCCTGGGTTTTTGTTTTTTTTTTAAGATTTTATTTATTTATTTGACAGAGAGAGACACAGCGAGAGAGGGAACACAAGCAGGGGGAGCGGGAGAGGGAGAAGCAGGCTTCCCGCCAAACAGGGAGCCTGACGTGGGGCTGGATCCCAGGACCCTGGGATCATGACCTGAGCCGAAGGCAGCCGCTTAACAACTGAGCCACTCAGGCGCCCTCCTGGGTTTTATTTCAAACTATACTGAACTCTTCCTAATTTTTGTTAAATGCATTTCCTATTAACCAAAGTTAAAATGTACCCTTTGAAAATCCTGATTTCAGATAAAAATTATGCATAGAAAACTGTCTTGTAATTAGATACATAGAAAGCTAATATTCTATGCAATGTAAGACAAATCAGGGTTCTTACCTTTCTATTTTCTAGCTTAACAAGGACTGTTAAATTTCTTAAAAGAGTACACATATACGTTTTTAATTTGGCATTCCATATTCAATAAAAATCAATTTAGATTTTAATTATTGTGGAATTCTGACAACTCTAGCAATGGCAAAGCTGAATTTTATCTTGCTGTTATCTAGCAAGAAGCAAATACCATTAAGATTGCAAATGTTTAACCCGGTAAAAATGAGAATATATTTAAATCAAGAACATACCATCCAAAAAAAAAAAAAAATAGTATTGCTATCCAGTCATAAGTTTCTCAGTATATTTCTGCAGGCCCTAAATGTTTAGAATAAATGTAGCATTCACATAATACTATAGTCCATGAAAAGAGTATATTCTTTTATTGTTTTTGTTCATACATGTTAAGTTTCAACTTTCAATAATAAAATTCAATAAATTTGATTCCTTAATCATAAAAACTTGCTTTACACATTATTTACATGTTGCCAAAGTCTACAGCCATACAAAACAGCACAAGGATTTGACTCTATGCATGGTACCATCACACGGGAGGAGGGAGCTAATCAAGTAACATACATTCAAAGATTAAATTGTAGATGCGCACAGTGTATTTGGCACTGCTCATTAACATTGTAACACCTTCCTCTCAGAGACAGGTATTCTTAAGCCTTAGCCCCAATATACCAGAATGTTGCTATTCACATCAAAAGCAGCTTTTGAACTTTGTTGTAACAGTAATCAGTTTTGAGAAACAAAACACAACCAGAATTGGGAATGGAATTCAAACACTCCAAGTTTTTGCTATGCTCCAAGCTGCCATCCTTAAAGTCGGTTTAATTTGATTTTTCCATTGTGGGGAATGTCAAGAAGAAACAATGTAAAGACAAAAACCTTGAGTACACATAAAGACAAACAACAGTTTTCTTTAACGTTATCAGTTCTTCTTGGGAGTGCAAAGGGAGCCCTGATGATGCACTGTGATGATTTTGGCAGGAATTACAGAATGACCAATGCCATTCAGGTTGTGGAGATTGATACTAGCAGTTAAACTCATGAGGAGAAGGATCTGGAATGCCTGTATCTGAATTCAGAATCTTTAGCAACTTGTTTTAAGGATCTCTTCCTAGGACTATAATAGACTCAGGTCACAGGTTATAGATATACTTTGATGTGTAATAATACTAAATACTACACTGCTATGAATGGAAGGAGAGAAATACAAAGACTCAACCATTAAACTTCTAGCAGCTCTGGCTATATCCCAGTAGGTAATTTGTTTGACTAACTTCATTTTAAAAAATATTAAATCCCTTCACTTCAATCAGGCCCATTAAATTTAATTCATTAAAGCCATACATATTCCAGAATGTTTATAAAAGACACATATCATGTTTATAAAAGACATAAATTCAGTCTCAAACTAAGGCAAAAAAGCCTCAATAGAACATGGATCATAGTACAGGGGGACAGAAATCAGAAGCTGTCTAGTCAAGTTCAGAGATATGCTACAGTTTCACACAAAACTTTCAGCAATAAATTAAGACTTAAAAAAAAAAAGTCTTATAATGTACAAAGGACTATGAAGTGCAAAGTAATGTCACTGGACCAAAATTTAGTTTAATCATTTTATTTCAAGTGTAATTTTTAAAATCATAAATGGGGTTTTGTAATCCAAAGTGGAAACATTTTATTCTTCATAGCTTCAGAATATGACAAGCAACTTCAGACCTTGCTTTCCAAACCCAGTCTTCTTTGCTATTTTTCAGACTTCTGAGACCTAGTATTTAAGCTACTCCAGTTTTAGACAACTATTGTACACTTAAGATTTTTCTGAAAACAGTCCATCAAATATAAAGAATGGTTTCTGTCCAAGGATCAGCAGTGAGGGAAGAAATATTAAACACCTATCAAAAAATCACTTATTCATTTAAAAAATAACAGAACCAGAGCAATTCTCTGTCATGAAAGAGAACATGTAAAATTAATTTAAATTACTTTTGTAGACTTTGGTAATATTTTATTACCTACACAGGCCTCAATCTTACTTAAAGATCTTTTAGGCAAAGTCACCATCAGGATTTACTGAGTAAAATGAGTAAGAATCCTGGGTACTAACATGGCCCAAAATGTGCTATTCCAAAGAGGAACAGGTTACTACTTTTGAAGAAAAGAGCTGCCTTGGTAACTTCCCTCAAATGCTTATTTTAAATAAAAATAGTTAATGGAAATATTTTTTAAACCAACTTTCAGTACACACTGCTCATCGAATAAAAAAGGAAATCACTTTCTTTCCTATTTTAGGAAATCTTCCAACTTTACTTTTAAGATTATAACTTTTTCACCCTTTCTTGACTGTCTAATACAGTATTTAAATTTTTTAAATTCTGCATTTGAATGTAGTGAGAGTTCTTTTTCAGATGATCTTCACAACCCAGAACAGACACCAGAGCAACACTTGCAAGTCACATTGTTCCACTACAATGAGATGAAGATGGACGGATATCCGAAAATAGGTATGCCCTCCGCTCCAAAGCTGAGCAAGCTTTTAACACGTGACCAACACAGAGCTCCATTCCTCTGGAGATCCCTCAAACTCAAAACGGTTCCATTTAATAAGTCAATATATTATTCTTAAAAATTAAGTTTGGTCACTAGGAAAGACTGAACAAAAATTATTCCCCTCCCCCCAAAACAACAACCAAGTAGCTCTAGTCACCCCCTCTGCTCCCCACAAAAACAGGGAAGTAGTGGAGGCTGAAACCTTTAAATCTGAAATTTCAGCTCCTAAAACACTGCTGCTATTTGCTCAAACTGCAGGTCTACGTCTTTCCTTCTCCAATACTTCCCCCATTTATAAATTTATTTACACACATACACACACACACACACACGCACGCGCACTCATACTCACACATACTCTTACTCTCAAGTAAGACACTTTTTTGTGTTTGTTGATAAATTATGAGGATTATGAACTAGGTGTGTACAGGGTTTCATAGGTGCTTTGTAAACATCAGAGTCACTTGAGTCCTTTTCTCCAAAAGCCTGAAATCAAATTACACAACCAGGGTTCACTACTTTCCCAGACGCTGTTCACAGGCTGCATATTGACGAAGGGCAGAGAAAAAGTCCTCATAACTGATGTTCAGGTGGGAAGGCAAAGAGCTGAAAAGAAAGCACAGGGGGAAAAAAGCAATTAAATGATATACTGTAATTTGATTTGGAGGGGGAACCAGAAGGATAATGACCCAAAAGAGGCTAAGAAGAGAAGAAAGTAAATTATAAGCGTAGAGTATGTCAAACCTTTTCTAAATGACTGCTAAACTCACTGTGAAACAGTCCAAGTAAAAAATAATCTCTCCTTCTTTCCATAAGAGAAGAGCAACTTGTAGTGAGATAGAGATTCACAACCTATATCAAAGCCTAAGTCTAAATTAATGCAAAACTGGAGATCTATTTATAAGAATCTCCCTCAAATTCACTTTAAGAACTCTAGGGGCACCAGGGTGGCTCAGGTCATGATCCTGGGGTTCTGGGATCAAGCCCTGTGTTGAACCCCACATTAAGCCTGCTCAGCAGGGAGTCTGCTTCTCCCTCTGCCCCTCCCCCCGCTCATGCTCTCTCTCAAATAAATAAAATCTTAAAAAAAAAGAACTCCTTTCTGTCACAGTAAAGCCAGTACGACTGGAACGGTTTATGAAAGCCAGGCTTAACACTCGCAGAACAGCACAGCATCCTTCTATGACTGTATGCTAAAGCCATGTGGTGAGCAACCAATAAGTGAATATTTATCTCCACCATTTCTAATTGCTCAAGGAGGCAATTACAGTGTGATGTGAAGACAAACTCCGTAAAGGCAGATGAATGTACAGCCAGAGGGTTCCCCTTTAAGTATCTGAAATCCTTAATATAATTTTCAATAATTAACATAAACAATTCTCTAACTTACACAGCTTTATTGTGAGGCTTTGGAAATTCCAAACTGTACCAGGGCCAAACACCTGGTCAGCGTACAAGCCACGTTCGGAGTTCCAGTCACGTGCACCACAAAAGAAAAAAGACTGAGCAAACCTACCATGAATGACCTCCTGGCTTGACCCTGTGGTGCTCATAGCTATGCCTTCTTTATCCTTCCTTTTCCCCTCCCTAGCTTCACTGAAATACAATTGCCTTATAATCTTTTCCCTTCCTTTCACTGCCCAAAATTCTGAAAGAAGTCTCCTTTCCCTCCTATTTCCTTATCTCTTAATAATCTCTGCCCTCAATCTTTTATCTTATTCCCTCTACTGCAGTGATAAGCTCATAAGGGATCCTCAAAGGACAAAGTTAACGACCCTCTTCTTGCTGAAGCTTGCTTCAGATGTCCTCCTCAAACAACCCACTTTCCTAAGTCTTTCTCATTTTATCCTCTTTATCAACGGCTTCATCTCCTATCTCTCCTCAAGAAGCTCTTAGCGCCACGACCCCTCAGTGCCTCCAAAGTGGTCTTGCCCTTCTCCTATTATGATTAAAACATCACAGTGCTTACAGTCTGGTGGGCGGCAGAGAAACAGAGAGCAGACCTCAATATAATGTGATAGGGCTAGGACAGACATATGTACAAAGATCCACGGGAAAGTTTGTTACGAGTTAGGTATCTGATGTCGGTTATCAGACTTAAATCCTCAACTTATTAAAATACCCATTTTACAAATACAGAGAAGCTTAAATAACTATCCAAAGTCACCTTACTGACTGCATAGCCAAGACTCAAACGGAGATCCATCTGTTCTACAACACACGCTTCCCTCCAAACCACGCTCAACCTCACAAGAGATCACTGCTACCTTTCTTGGAGCCCAACCCAAAAGGCACCTAAAATCAAACTCAGAAAATCCCTGGAGAGAAAGAAACAAGAGAAACACACACCCATCATAAGGAAACCCAAAGTCTGGAGATGTGGATTCCACTTTATTACAAGCAATAGTAAGAGCAATGTCTCTTCCCCCTTCTCCTCACCTATAAAATGAGGAGGCAGGACCATATGATCTACAGCTCTTTCTGATTCTGCCAAGCTATGTGTTCTTTTCTGCCTTTTGATTTGACAAACCTTTTCCCTGTCCTGCCCCTGAATTTGAAGCACTTCTTTAAAAGACCATGGGAGACTATGGACTCTGGGAAAACAAACTGAAGGTTTCAGAGGGGAGGGGAGTGGGGGGAATGGGTTAGCCTGGTGATGGGTATTAAGGAGGGCACATTCTGCATGGAGCACTGGGTGTTGCACGCAAACAATGAATCATGGAACACTACATCAAGAACTAATGATGTACTGTATGGTAACATGACATGACATAACATAACATACATACGTACATACATAAATACCAAAAGATCCCTTGGTACTGTGCTCTTCTACATACACTTGAGAAAGTTCCTCTATTCTCACAGGTTCAACTACTACTACTTCTTAGGTACTGTCAATCTCCAAATATCCATTTTTTTGCCTTAACTTCACATCCATGGACCAATTCTACATCTTCATCTGCTCTCCTAAGTGTTTCCACTAAATAAGACTATGGCCTCAAAATCATCTTATCCTTGAATTCAACATTTTCTCTTCAAAAATCAATGTTCCCTTGACTTTCTAGTCTGCTCAGCGGGGAGCCTGCTTCTCTCTGCCGCTCCCCCTGCTTGTGCGCTCATGCTCTCTCTCAAATAAATAAGTAAAATATTTAAATCAAATCAAATCAGGGGTCAGCAAATACAGCCCATGAGCCCGCCACGGGTCTCTGTGAACACCGTTTTACTGCAATGGTCACACACGTTTGTTCATGTGCTGTCTCTGGCCGCTTGGCTACACCACCAATGCTGAGTAGCTGCAACAGTGAGGAGCTGCGAGACTGGATGGCCCACGTATTTACCTGAAATACTTACCACCTAGTCCTTTACACAAAAAGTTTGGCCAACTCTGTTCTAAATAAGCAATTTCATTCTCATCACTGTATGACCCCCTAAATCATAGCTATGGCCTCTTCACTTGTCTCTCTACCTAATCCTTTCCCAAATCCAATCTACTCTAGTACACAGGTGCCAAACAAATCTTCTAAAATCACCACTTCCATGCTATCCAAAGGCTAGTGGTTTCCTACTTCCTGTTGAAACTGTTATACATATTCTTTGTGCTGGTATTTAAAGCCTTCCCAGCATCGATACCCCCAAATTATCTGTTTTCACCCTACAGAGGTGACCCTTGACCAACATGGGTTTGAACTGCATGGGTCCACTTACACACAGATATTTTCTGATAAATGCAGCATGGTACTATAAATGTATTTTCTCTTTCCTATAATTTTTTTTTTTTTTTAAGATTTTATTTATTCATTTGACAGACACACAGTGAGAGAGGGAACACAAGCAGGGGGAGTGGGATGGGAGAAGCAGGCTTCCTGCCGAGCAGGGAGCCCGATGTGGGGCTTGATCCCAGGACCCCAGGATCATGACCTGAGCCGAAGGCAGACGCTTAATGACTGAGCCACCCAGGCGCCCCTTCCTTATAATTTTCTTAATAACATTTTCTTTTCTCTAGCTAACTTTATTGTAAGAATACAGTATACAACACATACAACACACAAAGTTGTATTAATTGACTGTTATTCAGTCAGGCTTCCAGTCAAAAGTAGGCTATTAGTAGTTAAGTTTTTGGGGAGTCAAGTTATATGCAGATTTTTGACTGCACACGGGGGTCCCCCCATAACACCCACATTGTTCAAGGGTCAATTATTCTACCATCTAATGCTATAATGCTAAGTCTCCGCTCTGGTATGGCCAGTTCCCTCACTATTTCTTGAAAACGAGATGTTCATTCCTCACCTCCCAGCTTTTCTTTCTTTCCCTGTCCATCATTCCCTACACTTCTCACCTTTTTCTCTAGTTATAAAAATTCTATCCATCTTACATGCCCCGGAGCAAGTCATATCTTTTTTGTAAAACCAACAACTCTGGCCCACAGAGGTATCTCTCGCTCCTGGTCTCCTATGACAATCTGAATCAATACCAAATACTTGCACAACCACACTCTCTTGTGTCTGAGTCATTTACGTATGTCTTTATCTTACCACTGATACTGTGAAGTACCTGAGGGAGAGGACCAGTACTCTAAGTCTTTGGGAATTCTCACCATACCTACTATAGTGCTGGGCTCGAGAAACACTTGCTGAACTGAACCAAAATCAGGACACTTTAATTACTTACATAATCTCAGTCAATCTGATGTGCCAGGGAAGAAAGCCTAATGTGCTGTCCACAGGACCAAACTTCAATACTAAATCAGGATCAGGAAAACCAGTTGACCCTTAAAAAGAAATACACAGGAATTTAACATACATTGCTTACAAATAAAATAACCAAGGGCAAAATCTGTTAATCAAATTGGCTTTTTATGCTCTGAGTATGTTTCCTTCAGAACGTTTCCAACCCCCACCCCACTGCCTAACATATACTTTAATACCTATGTTATTTCCATATGTCAAAGTTTTGTCTAAAGACCATTTAACTGAAGTGATTACTTGATAAGAAGGGGTAACCCTACTCCCATTCTAAACCCTACAGGCAGTCCCCAAATCCCATCCACCTTTCAACATAAGAGTTCTCCTGGCATTCTGGGAACCACTGCTTTGGGGGCACAAATGCTTATAGAATCATATAAGTTCATAGAATCATGTAACTTCAGAGATGAAAAGGAACTATAAAAGTAACTACTATCCTCCCCTTCCCCAATACCCCTCATTTTATAGCTAAGGACCCAGCAAGATCAACTCCTAGCTATCCAGTATAAAAGTTTTCTCCAGAGCCCCTGCCTAGGGAGGGAAAACACCATACACCTGCCTCAGTAAAGGCATGGCCATTTGGTCTCATTACTGGTTTCCATACAAGACCTGGTTTGAGAAAAAGAGGGGATAAGGATAGTGCAACTACTTAAAAAATAAAGTAAAATAAAATAAAAGTTAAAATAGTCATTGGTAGAACAGAAAAGATGCTATAATCCAAGAGACCCAGGCTCTAACAGTTTCTAATAACTTCAGTTTTGCCACTAACTTTTGGTCACACAACCTCCCCAGGGCTTAGTTGTTTCATTTGTTAAATAGGAGACTAGATTAGACAGGCCCAGCCAGCAGTAATAAAGAATTATTTCCATAACAAAGTCTCTTTAAAGCCCATATTGGTAAAGTAAGTGGACTAAGAAGAATATATATTCCTCAACCTGGTAAAGAGCAAATTCTCTTTAGTTAAAAAAAAAAAAAAAATTAAATCAAAAATGGCAAGAAGGAACTTCCTGCTAATGGTGGTGTGAAGGTGATGAATCCTCCCCCCAAAAACCACATATTAAACTGGACAAAACCAAACATATAAAGGGACTGGATACAGGCCAGAAGCAGACAATTATTCTTTTAATAACAAGAAAAATAATGAAACACCAGCCAGAGCTTCAGGTAAGAGCAGCGGTAAGGGGCCTTTGTCTCTCCTGCCTGGGAATGGTCCTAACTCCCCATGGCCCCCGCCCCCCCACCCCCCCCACCCCCAACAATCAAATGGGGAGAACTAGAGTTTTACCAGCATGGCGCTGAGAGCAAAACTAGCAGGTTTGCTGCTTGTCGCCAAAAGATACGGACTCAATTTGGAACTGGAGACTGTGGGCCAGAGAGAGGGGGGCAATGATGAAAAGCTAGGGTTTTGCCAGCTAAAAGTGGCAAACTCAAAAGTGAACAAATGAGGAAAACCCACAGCCTGTTAGCCTGATGCTGTAGCCCCAGGGAGGGCAAGCAATATAATGGTCAGGAATTTACCACGAAGATCCCGGGAACAAGGGCTCATACAAACTCTCCACACATTCCTGGGTGACCAGGGAACTGCACACATGCGAAGAAGGAAAGCGGGCAGGGGAAGAGGGCAGCAAGAAAGCCCAGTGAAAAGCAACAGCCAAGAAGACTTGAGAACTGGCGGCAACTCAATGCACTCTCACATCACACAGAGATCAGGGAAGCCTTACAAACTTAAGGTTTGAGCACAACCCATGCACATATCATTGTCTGACACATAAATCTAGACAGACACAGGCAGTCAGACTAAAAAATAAAATTAAAAATAGAAAATTTGAGCAGAGATAGCAGTTGTTATCTTTATTCATAGACAACATGATTCTGTATTTAAAAAATCTGAAGACTCTGCAAAATGAACTACCAGAACTAGTAAATGAATTTTAGCAAGGTGGCAAGATACAAAAATCAATATTAAAAAAACAACTATATTTCCATATATTATCAACAAGCAATCCAAAAACAAAATTGAGAAAACAATCCCATTAATAATAGCATCCAAAAGAATAAAATACTTGGGAATAAATTTAACTAAAGAAGCAGAAACCCAAATTCTGAAATTACAAAACATTGTTAAAAGAAAAATTAGGACCCAAATAAGTGGAGAGATATGCCATGTTCATGGACTGGAACACTCAATATTGTTAAGGTGGCAAGTCTACCTTAATTGAGCTAGATTCAACCCAATCCCTATCAAAACAGGGCATTTTGGGGTTTGTTTGTGAAACTGACAAGCTGATTCTAAAATTTACATGAACATGAAAGGGCCCTGAGTGTAGCCAAAGTTGTTTAACTCTGAAAAAGAAAATCAAAGTTGAAAGACTTACCCTACATGATTTTGAAATTTACCATAGTAGGCACTACAGTAATCAAGACAGTGTGGCATCTGAAGGACAGACAATACAGACCAATGGAATAGAATAAGAAGTACAGAAATAAACTCAAGGATTTATGGTAAACTGAGTTTCAAAAGAGTTACAGTAATTCAAGGGAAAAAAAAAATGGTGGTAGAAGAACAACTGGTTTTGTTTACCTCACACCATTCACAAAAATTAAGTCGAAATAGATTACAGATTTAAACATAACAGCCAAAGTGATAAAAATCTAGAAGAAAAGAACTGTGACTCTGGGTTAGGTAAAGATTTCTTAAATATGACACCAAATGTGTGATCTAAAAAGGAAAAAAAAAATGATAAATTGGATTTCTTAAAGATTAAATACTTTAAAAGAAACTATTAAGAAAAAAAAGTAAGAAAAAAAGCCATGGATTATGAGAAAGTATTCATTCATATCATACCTTATTACTGAAAAAAGATGTGTACCAAAATATATAAAGACCTCTTAAAACTCAATAACAAGACACACTACCCATTAAAAATAGAATGTTTTGAACAGATTCTTCACCAAAGAAGATACAGATGACAAATTAGCACATGAAAAAAGCTCAATGTCATTAGTCATTAGGAAAATGTAAATTAAAACCACAATGAGATACTATTACACACCCACTAGAATGGCTAAAATTAAACACACACACACACACACACACACACACACACAAACTGACAATATTAAGCCTTGGTAAGGATGTGAAGAATCTAGACTCCTCTACGTTGCTAGTGGAATGCAAAAATAGTATATAGCCTCTTTGGAAAATAATCTGGCAGTTTCTTAAAAGTTAAACATTCACTCACCACACGATCTAGCAATTCCACTATTAGCTATGTACCAAAGACAGGACAACATGCCTGCACAAAGACTTGTATGTGAATGGTCACCGCAGCATTATTCAAACAAACCTAATGTACATCAACTGATGAATGGATCAACAAAATGTACATCCATAAAACTGAATACTATCCACCAACAAAAAGTAATGAACTACTAATACATGGAACGTGGATGAACCTTAATAATATGCCAAGGAAACAAAGCAAGACATTAAAGACTATATATAATTCCATTTATATATAACTTCTGGAAAAGACAAAAGTATAGTCAAAAGGCAGGCATGTAGTTGCCTTGGGTAGGAGTAGGAATGGTGATTAACCGCAGTCAGAAGAGAACTTTTGGGGGTGACAGTATTGAGGTTTGCTTCTGTTGGATTAGTAAGTTAACTTATGGACCGTGTAGATTTTCACTTATCGTGGGTTTACTACCCCTGAAGACAACACCTGGGCTCAACGCTTTAGCAGGTCTCCACAGGCTACCTGAAGGGCCACCTTCGGTCCCTGCATCACTTTCAGGACACCCTCATAAATTACCCTCTGGTTGAGGCCTTACAGAATCCAGTAAACAGTCAACACTCCAGTAACCTACAATGAGCCCCTACAATGGTCTACTTTAAGTCTATTCATTCAGCTTGAATACTGACTACAACAGGGAATAAGAGAGGACAGGAGAGTAGGGGAAGAAGTGAGTACTCAGTGAAAGTCAGGAGTTAGTTGAGACCACGTGGCCAGAGAACGATTGTGCTCTGGGACGGACATGTGTCAAGTGGAAGAAACAAGAATGGAGAGTCAACTAAATGACTGAGTTACACAGAAAATGCACGATTAATGAGTAAGGTAAATGAAAACTCTATGTGAATGAACAAAAAATGTACATCTGAAATTGTATGGCTACAGAAACTACCAATGGACATGAAATTGTTAGAAGCACTGCCTTTCTTCAAATGGATCAAGGATAATGCCAGTAAGCAGAAGGACCATAAAGTTAAGGCAAAAAGTTCCTAGGGGTGCTCTAGAGAGAATAAGCAAATTGAAGACTTTTTTATAAATAGTTAAAGGAAAAAAAAGTGTAACGGTATACTTGGTACAACATGACAAATATAGTGAGTATATTTGGTATCACATAATAGAAAGAATACTAAAAATAGAGCAATGAATGATAAGATTATATTCTTGGGAATGCCTCTTAAATAGCTGTTAAATTCAAACTTAACAGATAGGTCAAACTAAAAAGACACAGAGGAGTGTGATATTATAATATAAAAAGAATATATGTTTGGTCTCTGTCCAGGTTCCTGGCACGGAGCTCCTAAAATCCTTGCAATTTCCTGAATGATAGGAGTGAGAGAAGTATTTTTTGTTATTCATAATAAGCCCCCTTACACCATACCTGAGTTTATGTTAATGATGACTCTTGGTGGGCCTCTAGACCTAGAGATAGCTTTAGGATGGGAGCTAGTTGCCAGAGAAACCAGTCCTGTGATTAGAAGGCTGAAACTTTCGGCCCTCCCTTCCAAACTCCAGGTAGGGAGGGAAAGAGAAGCAGGAGATGGAGCTCAAACCCTAACAGGCACTGATTTAATCAATCATGCGAACATAAAGGGGCCTCCATAAAAACCCCTAAAAGACAGGGTTCTAAAAGCTTCCAGGTTGGTGAACATAATGAGGTGCTGAGAGGGTGACTCGCCCAGAGAAGGCACGAATGATGACTGCACCGCCCCCCCCACCCCCGCCAAGACCTTGCCCTAGACTCTCTTACACTGGATTGCTCCTGCTTTGTGGCCTTTATAATCAACTGGTAAACAGAAGTGAAGTTCCCTCCTGAGTTCTTTGAGCCATTCTAGCAAACTAGCAAACCTTAGGAGAGAGTCATGGGAACCCCCTATTTATAGGCAGTTGATCAGGTGGCCTTCACAGGTGGCCAGTCCAGGTGGCTGAGAACTGCAACTGGTACCTGAAGTGGGGGCAGTCTTGTGTGACTGAGCCTTTAAACCCGGAGAATCAAACCCGGACTCCAGGTGGTTAGCATCAGAAGTGAATTGAATTGCTGGACACCCATATGGTGTCTGGATAACTGGAGAACTCACTGTTGGTATAGGAAAACATCCCAGAAGAAGGCTGACAGCAATATATTCAAGAATATTCATCACTGCCTCCCAAAATCCTTTCATATCCTCTCCTTTACCAGTAAGTTCTCATGCAAGTGAGTTGACTACAAATTTCATTATCTCAAAACCATTTTCACATGTGGGTCTTTAAGATTTCAGAAACATCACAAGTGTAACAACAACAAAATCAGGCTTTATCGTGCAAACGGAACCTAGATGTTCTCCTTAATACTGTACCCTTGTGGGACAAAACGAAAAGCATATATATATATATATAACTTACTAAGTAAACTGTCGAACATGTCTATATCCAAATCTGTGGATCTCTTTTGCTGCTGGGCTACTAATTGGCAAAAGTCCTGAGCAGCTCTTACAATATCTGCTTTTCCATCTTCTGGGGAGAGCACCTTCACTGCCGATTGGCAATTTAAAACTGGAGGAAAAAACAAACAAGTTATTAAGTAAAACATCCTGTTCCAGACATATTTCAAAATCCATTTCAGGAAATATTAAGTTCAGACTAAAATAAAAGTATAGTTCTTATAGTAAAGAAGAATCATTTAAGTCCTTCAAATTCAATATCAAAACATACCTATCTACACTCCTCTAAAAGGACTCACACATCACATTTGTGTATATATATTTATATACTGCCTTCCTCTTAGAGAGCTCAGAGACCTTGTATCTCTGAATGAAACCGCTAGAATATAGGAATTATAGGCTAGTTTACAATTTTCACTCATCTAAAATGTCATCTACAATCATAGTACAGTTAGCAATAACATGAGAGAAGATCAAAACAAAGACTGTAGGAAAAAAAAAATGTGTTTCAACAGAATAGGTATTGTCCACCTGATCAGATTCTGCTTCTAGGGGACCTATCTTATAATTGACAGGATTCTAGGTAACTGACAGCAATGCCAAATTCTTATCTATCTACATGCAAATTCTTTCTTGTCTGGTAGAGGTTCAATTATCTTCTCTGTAACCCCACAGAAAAACCAGTTTTGCCTCCATTTACATATTCATTTCAATATTCCTGATCTGTGTGTCCATTCTCTGGACTCTCTTTTGAACTGGTTACAAAATCTGCCTGGTTCCTGGTTGTTTATGAGTTAAATAAAATCTTTAACATGTGTTTATTTTTTAATATCTATGAAATTCATAATTTTATCTTTTTCTGAAAATTATCTTTGAACAAGATGAAGAAAGAAAAGTCTAAATCTGATAATTAAAGATGGTGACAGTAAAGACCTAGAGGGCAAAATGAATGAATGAGTGACAGAATTTGCCCTGAAACACAAAACACATCTGCATAAGTTAGATACTGAATTTTACACTCATGCTTACCTTGATCATCTTTGTCATTACTATTTGCAAACTCTGGTGAGTATTTTGAACAATCTAAGCCCAAAAGTTCCTGCTGTTGTTTTAAAATTTCATCCATCAATCTGGAATTATTTCTTTTGAAAATACCTTAAAAAGAAAAAAAGCAAGTAAATCCCGACTAGGTTAATTTATCCTCTTCAACAATTAATGGATGTTTGTTGTGAAAACAACACTGCTCCCAGAACTGAACAAATTCCAAATAAAGTAGGGACTGACTGAACCTAAACTAGACTATAAAAGAAAAACACAACAGAACTTTGTTAACACAAGAGTCTGGAGTCAAGCTAATGTTAAAAAAAAAAAAAAAAAGGACGGAGTGACTACTTAGAGTCAGTATATGATAAAATTAGACAGAGAAAGACATTTTAAGAGATCATTTACTTGAAACCTTTATTTACAGATTAAGAAACTGAGACCCTAAGTCCTGAAGAGACTTGTCCAAGAATTTAAAAACTGCAGCAGTGGTCTAGAGCCCTTATCTTCCTGACTCCCAGTCCAATGAATTTTCCTTGCAGATTCACTTCGTGCATTCAATACTATTACCTTAATTTGACTAGTTTTTTTTTAAAGATTTTTATTTATTTATTTGAGAGAGAGAGCCTGAGTGCCGTAGGGGGAGGGGCTAAGGGAGAGGGAGAGTCTCAAGCAGACTCTGGGCCTAGCATGGAGCCCAATGGGGGCTTGACCCCACAACCCCGAGATCACAACCTGAAACCAAGAGTTGGACACCCAACCAACTGCACCACCCAAGTGCCCCTTGATTTTTTTTTAAGATTTTATTTATTTGAGAGAGAGAGAGAGAGAGAGAGAGCACAGCAGGCGGAGCAGCAGAGGCAGAGGGAGAAGCAGGCTCCCCGCTGAGCAGGGAGCCAGATGTGGGGTTCGATCCCAGGACCCTGAGATCATGACCTGAGCTGAAGGCATCTGCTTAACCAACTGAGCCACCCAGGAGCCCCTTGATTCTTTTTAATAAGAGGAACTAGTATGAATTATGTAAAAAGTAGAGAGAATATACAAAAGTAACAAAACCAAAATTTAGTAAATTCAAAGCATGGAAAATATCCTACATAAAACTGTGTCTATCCTTTAACACTGCACAGAAAAGTTAAAACTTTTAATTGCTATTAGGTCATTGAGAAAGATGAAGAAACTAGTTTAATACAAAACTAATAAAGAGAGCTTTAAAAATAAGTGACAAGTTTTTAGCTGTTTTCAGAGGGGCAGCTTTCTAGTGGCGGCTTTTTAACTTCTATCAAGTGTTCCTACTCTATACTCTGTCAGATTTGACTTTAAAGCACTTCAAGGATTAACTGGGAGAGAGAACACAGTAAATATATATACAAAATAACACAGAATCTGCTGTATACACATGTCAACTTGGTGGTATATGTGTAACAGCAGTTCAAAGATAAAAAAGCAGTCTCCTTTGCTTTGTAGGGAAAGGCTTTGTAAAATAAGCAAGACTTGAGCTGAGCTGACTTGAGAAACTTAAAATGGAGAGGATACTGTTTTTAAGAAAAAACACTGAATACTCAAAAGACAGACAAATGTTGCTGGTGCAAAGGATTTGAGAAAAGGGGATAGACCTAATTTTCATTTCATGTAGTCTACCAAACAGGTAACCAACAATTTCTAAGCAATGTGGGAATGGTGGAAATTTATAACTTTAGGAAAATTAACCTTACAACACTACAGAGAAAATCAGGCAGGAGAGTACTGTAATAGTCCACTCATAACTTGATGAAGCAATGGAAGGAGTTCATTATAAAAGAAAAACTGAGAGAATGAAGAGCATGACTTAATTAGAGGTGAACACAGAAAATTCCATGGCTTTAATCTCAGCTAACAGAAAATAATGACTTTTTTTTAAAGTGGGGAAATTCTAGAAGAGAACTGGTTTGAAGGAAAATAAGCTTAGTTTTAGACAGCTGATGACAGAATATTTAGGCAGGGGGTACTGAAAAAGTGATTAAGACACATGAGGGAATGACATTCAAAAGAGGTCATGTAAATAGCACGTGGGTAGAGATCTTAACTCTTTTGCTTACCAGGGGCCAGCACAGTGCCCGGCCTAGAACAGACACTCAACAGATAAATGTCTGCTGGAAAAAGACAGGTCAGACACTGGCTGGGGGACTTCAAAAAAGACCTCTTTAGGGTAAATGACATTTCAGCTGGCCAATGAAGAATTAGGAGAATTCTACAGGGGCGGGGCTGGGAAGGTAACATAACACAAGATGGAGGATGGAGACGTAGACATACATTTGGGAGTCATCCTCCTGGAGGTGAAAGCCAAACATACACACAAGAAGTGAGAAATAAGATCTCCAAAGGTAAGGAAGCATACATGGGGGAGAGCAGGGGCTAAGGCTGTGGCTCCTTTATGAAAGCCCACAATCATAAGATCAAAAGCCAGGAAATATAATAAAAGCGAACATTGTATAGTACCCATATCCAGAGCGAAATTAAACAAAAAAATAGTCCCAAATACAAACAAAATTTTTAAAGAAAGGTGATTAATATCAGATGCTATTTGAAAAACAATGTTTAGTATAGTAATACTTGTGCAATAATACAGATATGTAGGATATAAACATCTTCAAGTCAATCATAAAATTCACATGTATGACAAAAGCATATACTACAAAACAACTGTATAATACAGACTTAGTAATGTTACAAGATTTCCAATTACTTATACAAATAAAAGATAATTTAGACCACACTTTGGTCTATATCATAGGTGTAAATTATGGAAGGCATATGAATTTTAAAATAATGCAAAATCTCTACGACACTACTGCCAGGACATATGGAACTTATTAAAATGTTAAACAAATCAATTTCTCATATGAGCTAAGGTTATTCATTTCAATAGTAACCTACCAGTAGGAACCCTTGCTTTTGCCTATTTACACCACACTGATCCTTCCTTTGATACTCTAAAGACCTATGCTTCAGTTCTCACCAATGCACTCATCTTTGCCTTAGCTTCCAGATTAAGTGGTAACACTTTACAGGAACTCTTGCTCTCTCCAAATCAATGAGTGATATTCTTTATCACCAAAACAGTTACCACCTCTTCTCAATCTATATCCTTTCCTTCTCAGTCTTTCTGAAGTGTTACCATTAATGACTACCCTGCTTCCTTCTCAAAAATCTATCCTTACCCCAGCTTGTCTGAATGCCCTTTCTTGGTTCCACTCCCAACATGCTCCTTAAATGGCCCCTTCTCGCTCTGCACTGAACCCTTTCCCTCTTCCCACCTGTAACTGGAGATTACTCCTAGAGTTCCTATCTCTGCCCTCTCTTTCTGTCCACGTGCTCCTTTCTCTAAGTCTAGTCACCCATAGGACTTTATAACCACTCGGGGCGGGCCAAGAAAAGGGTAAGATGAGTGAGGCAAAACTTAATGGGGCACCAAAAAAACTCAGTAATTAAAATAATAACTTAATGCAATATCTTTAAAAACTTAATGCAAAAACATCCAAGATGAACAAAACATTAAAATTTTAAGTAAAAACAGGACCAGCATTTGATGAACAATTCTAGTTCATTCAAATATCTAATTTGACCTAGTTCTGTAAGCATCTGAAAATGAACCAACCTAAAACTTGGCAGCTTATCTTTTAAAGCTAGTTCTCAAACACTTATATCAAGTTTGGTTTTTTTTTTTTAATGGAGCAGTACTATAAGTGTAAAACTTACATGCACTTAGTGACAAGGCCTGAAAGGGAATAGGTAATATGAGAACAGTGAATGTATAAGGATGATGGGACAATAGGTGATTTGAAATCATAACTGCTATTAAACTATATAATTAAAAGAAAAAAAAAAGGCATAGCCCTTTCTGTTGTTCTATTTCTAATAAAGACATCACTATCTGCCCAGTCACCCAGGCATCTTCTCTACTCTCCAGTATTTTCACTACCACCTCCAATGCCCTATTAATACGCTAAACCCATATACTCGCCTACAGCAATATTTCCCATATCCATTTCCATTTGTTCCTTGTCCCCAACTGGTTTCAAGCAATACTCTTCTTTAAAATATTACAATCACCTTCCAATGGGTTTTCTTGCCCCTTCTAGCATGTATTACTAGATTGACAACCAGATTAATCTTTGGGTTCATCTTCAATCCTGACATATTCCAATTTTAGTATCTCAAATGGCCCCCGAAATACTTAATGTATTAAGAACATACTGCTCAGATCAGCATTAAGATTGTGCCTAGGGATGCCTGGGTGGCTCAGTCGGTTAAGCGTCTGCCTTCAGCTCAGGTCATGACGCCAGGGTCCTGGGATTGAGTCCCGCATCATGCTCCTTGCTCAGCGGGGAGCCTGCTTCTCCCTCTGCCTGTCACTCGCCCTGCTTGTTTGCTTGATCTCTCTCTGACAAATAAATAAAATCTTAAAAAAAAAAAAGATTGCAGCCAATTGTTTCCACATTTGGTGGGTGGAAATAATTTATATTTATGAAAAAAATGAATCTATTTCACTGTAGTACTCTATTCCCAGCAAATCAGAATTGCCTTATGTTGCCCCCCAAAACATATGATGTGAGTCCAACCTCCATCCTTTATATTACCTTCCCAGCCCCATGCCTAGTAAAACTCTTCAGAGGCCAGCTAAAATGTCACTTACCCTCAAGAAGCCCTTCCAAAATCCCCCCAGCCAGATATGCCCCATTCCTCCTCAGACTCACCCTCACTCCCTCCAAACTCCATAATAAACAATATTCTACTTTTTATTATAATTATAGCTTAATCCCCCTACCGAACTGTAGGCTTACTTATGAACTTGTGTCTTACTCATCTCTTTTCCCCTAAGGCACCTTCCACATAGCAGAAGTTCAATGTTTATTTAATAAACTGAATTATCAGTGCACAAAGTGCCACCTAACAACAAAACCTAAAGGGACATGTCACTGAATGGAATTTCTAAGAAGTTTCCAGGAACCCCTCACAATAAAAGCAGGCACTCCTTAATGCACACAGGCATAAATTCTGTTAAAACAGAAGAATACAGAGGCATAGTTACAAAGTATTTTTTATAAAGATGTTCATAAAGTTATTTTAAACACAACCTTTATCTTGGCTGATTTGGATGCAGAAATTAAATATACAAGCATAGCTTCTGAGAAGTGCTAAATACACAGACAAAGCACAGTATCAGCAAAATGATTCCTGGTAACCTCATAGCTTGCCCCATCCAGAAATCCTGATTATACACCATATCTATCCTACTTACCTATAAGCAATACTATCAACTTAAAATTTTCTTCAGGATTCAAAGTGTACTCACACATATTTCACAATATACACGAGAAATGCAACAAGATGTAAGAGTGCCTTTGACTAAGATAGGCAATTCCTCTAGTAATATCATAGCATGATATTATGCAAGTATTTATACTTATGGAGTTCTTTTTTTCATATCATAATTCATCTTGTTTGCCTTCACAGAATCCCAACAAAAGCCAAAATGTTGTAATAAAAGAAACTATCACAAAAGTCATTTTATAGAAAAGGAAGCTGGGACCACATTCATTCAGAAATAACTGACCTAAGGGAAAAACAATTGCAAATACATTTTTGAGAAAATCATACTTTACAGAATCATACAGTAATAAGCTGAAATAATTATTTTATCTCATCTTTTTACAGATGAGGAAATAGACCCAAAAAGGTCAAGCTACTGTCCTTGGTCAAGAGTTTTTAAGACTTTAGCCTGAAATCCAGGTCTCTTGGATTCTACTTACTCAGTTCAGTAACTATTTCTAACATTGATAAATACACAATGCTAAACCCACTTTACTAAAATACCCGTTACATTTTGAATTCCCCTCCCCCAAAGTTGAACTCTATTAAATATATACAACTACCCTTTTTACAAATAAGCAGCATCTTTTGAAAAAACTAGGACTAGAGCTCTTTTTTAAAAGACTTTTAAGAAGGTTTCACAGGGCTAACAGTTATTTAAATTCTTTAAGAATGATTTAGGAATCTAAAATAAGTTTTTGCAATAATAATTTAAAGAATTTTGTATTATGTTTTGTTGCTCTACAAGTATAGCTCATGTACTCTCAATTTCCTAAGTATAAACTACATGTAAATATATAGAGAAAAGATATATGAAAGAACTATTTTTAAAAACACACACATGCACATGCACACACACCCAGGAACAGCTATAACTTCCATAAAAAAATAAAATATTATGCCAGGAAAACTGGACTTCAGAAAGGTCACTGTTTTTGGTATTTCTTGATAAACATTAGCTGTGCACTTTGGGGGCCAAATGTAAACTTTTTATAGTCTTAAGAAAGAACTATTTTAAATTTTAGTATTCAAATCTACATACAATGCTCAATGTTTAATCAACAAGGTAAGGTAACGTCCCCTAACCATTCATCCTAAACCGAATGTCCCCAACCTCCTATCATAACACTTCCAGTTTTTAGTATTTCCTAGTCTTTGTTCTCCTGCATGTGTAATCCTGGCTTAAATGATCATGCAATTTTGTATCCTGTTTTTTTCACTTTTGTAACATGTATCCTTCCTTAGTGCTAATCTCCTGATTATTATAACAATTGCATTATTTAACAAAAAAGTCTTTGCTGATTTTGTTTAGCTCTCAAAATACAAAAATCAATACTTTCAGAACCGAGATTATTACTACTATAGCTATTGCATATTCTCTCACCATTTAGGTTTTCATCACATTCAAAGAAAACAAAAATGCAGTATAACTGGTGAACATAAAAAGTAAGTGGAATGAAGAGCATTATATGAGGTCAGACAGAGATGGAGGCAAAAGGGTAATACAAAGGGGTCTGTGGGCCTTAGTAATGAGCTGAGAAAACATTCCAAGTACGATAGGAAGCTGTTGGAAGGTTTTATTCAGAGTTCGAATGATGTTAACAAAAAAGATCACCTTACTGGTGAGTAAAGAATGGATTATACAGGGGCCAGAATATAAATCAAGACCAATCAGGTGGTTACAGCAATAATCCAGGTGAAACATAATAACTCAAACTGGGGTGGCTGCAATGGACAACCAAAACAAGTGTCGAATTTGAAACATATTCCAGAGGAAAGGCCAAGGATGCCTGTTGACACATTACGGGTGGAATATGATGTAAGAGACTCAAAGAGGACACCCAAGTTTTTAGTCGAGCAACTGGTTGGAAGGTACTAGTATTTTTTAAGATAAGAAAAAGAGAGAGACAGCTCTGGGGTGGGGGGAAATTCAAGAGTACTGTTTTGGACATGTTAAGTATCTGAGATGTCGAATGAGAGTGAACCCTGTTAGGCAGTGAGTTGGATAAAGAAGTCTGGAATTAGGGGAGAGATCAGGATTGGAGATACAAATCTGGGTACAAGCATTTAAAGGATATCTAAAGTGATCAGATTGGAGAAAGGGATCTGGGACAGGGGTCAGCAAACTACTGCTATGGGAATGCAGCCACACCCACTCATTTATGACTGCTTTTTTGCCTCATTGGCAGAATTGAGTAGTTGTAACAAGGACTTCTAACCCACTAGGCCTAAAATATTTACTAGCTGGCCCTTTAAGAAAACGTTTGATGACCCTTGACCTAGGAGATAGAATGAACAAGAGAATGACAAGGGCATATATACATATAAGCGGCACAAAACTCTAGGACACCCCAATATCTAGAAATGGAACAAATGAAGAGAAGCCAGAAGGCTCAGAAGGAACAGAGAGCAAGACAGGAAGAAATCCAAGCATACATGATGTCATGGAAGCCAGGAGAGGTATTTCAAAGAGAGTGGAATTAAGTATGCTCTATCCACCTATTAGATTATATACTGTATTCAGGACCCTTACTGTAGTCTTTTTGAAATCTCTACTATATTTATTAAAATGACATTTTAGAATTATAGGTTCGATATTTAGTCTACCCTTTCAAGCATGCATACATTAACTGGGTAATACAACCATGACATACATACTTTTTTCAAATTAAAGGAACCAAGTAAGGAGGAGTTTAATTAGACAAGTATTCAGTCAGCAAATCTTATCTGTATTCCTTAAACACTGCTTCTTTTAAAATTTATGTGAAATGAATAATGAATTCCATAAAATGAGACTTTTAAAGCACATATTTAATATATCTTCTTTTAAATCTGAAATTAGAATTTTTACCATGGTTATCCCCTCCCTTCTATAGAAACAGACTTCAAGAAACACCTAACAACAAGTATTTATAAGGACAAGGAATGGGGCACATGGGGGCTCAGTTGGCTAAGCATCTGCCTTCAGCTCAGGTGAGGATCCCAGGGTCCTGGGATCGAGTCCCGCATCGGGCTCCCTGCTCAGCTCCCTCTGCTGCTCCCCCTGCTTGTGCTCTGTCAAATAAATAAATAAAATCTTTAAAAAAAAGATAAGGGAAGAGAAAAAAGTGGGATAAACACTAAAACAATCTCTCCTAATTATAAAACATCTAACCAGCTATAGAATTAATGTAGTAACTTCTTTATAAATGCCCATCCTTCAAAATGGCCTACCTTTTATCCTTTTAAACTAGACACATTACCTAGTGGTTACCCTCATTTAACTTCTCTAACAATCCAATTACACTATCAGAGGCAATCTTCAGAGAAGATAACATATACTTATGAAGCAATTATTTAAAATTTTAAAAAACTACCATTAAAATTTTACATGACTAAAACAGTCATAACAAAACAAATCTTATACGCCACTGAACAATTTTATTTTAAGGGAGAGCCCCAGGATACTTCACAGAACACCAATTACACTGGGCCGAGCGCGCGGTAGCAAGGGAAGACACACGTGTGAGGGTGGCACAGCATAATGCAACAAGCGGGGCGCGCCCAGTCCCAGCTCTTCCCCAGGAGAGAGGTGTGAAATGAACAAATCCCGTGGGCTTTCGCAGCCTCTGGGTGCACATTTTAAAAATGAGAAGAGTGTCTTCACAGACTCTGCTTACCTGACAAAGAAATAGTTCAACACAGAGCAGGAGTTCCATAAAATTAAATCTACTTGATTAAAAAAGTATGTCCTATGATTCACAGGATTAACCTTTGTAATAGTGGTATGAAGAAAATTCTACTTGCCTTCAAATATGTTACAAATCATTTCCATTACCTGTAGATAAGTACCACTTTAATCAAGGCTTTAAGATGACCCAACATAATTAGGAATAGTACTATAAGTGACATTATAGTCACATTCTCTTACCAGTGGAAGTCAGTATAGCAAAACGGTTAAGTAGAAAACCTTTGCAATAGTATCTAGTTCAAATTCTAGATCTGCTCCTTACTAGATATGGGTGCTTGGCTTTCAGTTTCTTGATGTGTAAAACTGCAAGGATTTAATGCACTTCTTTGCATAGTATCTGGAACATAGTAAGAATTCAACAAAGGCTAACTATTCCTATTAAGTAAAGGTTTATTTTCATACACAGGTCCAGTACTATAGTTAAACAGAAGGGTACTCAAGAAAATGAGGTCATTTCAAAAGTCAACAAAAGCAGAATACAGCTTTTCAAAGTCAGCACAGCTGGGGATGGAATAGTCAAGAGGCTACCTAGGGGTTACAGAGTGGACGTTATAAGGATTGATGGTAGCCTTTCGCCAGATAGCTAACTCTGTGGCACAAAATCAAGAGGACATTCCAGGATGCTAAGGTACATGCGGAATTCTGTACAAGACATGAAGTACACAAAGGTGAAGATTAGGAACAGATGCTCCCTTACAGGAGTTTCCACATGAAGGAAGACAAGCACCCATTTGTATTGCTCATTATATCAAGATGCAATCACAGTACAACTGGACTTTAACACTTCTTCTAACTCTGTATTTCAGTATGAGGAAAACAGTAAGTACTTAGTAAAACCATACTTCCCAACAGCATCTGTGTCACTGTGCCAAACACATAACTCAGGCAAACTATGTTCATTTCCTTCATTTCCCTCCATTATTTTAAGGTTCCTGGGTATTCATGTTGGGAAACAAATTCCATGTATGACACCAAACTACACACTGTAGGAGAAGCAAAAATGAAAAGGATAGATAGCATCTGTGGAGCTTACAACCTAGTATGATGATTCAGGCCCATATACATGACTACTACTTTAGAAAAGAGAAATACCTTTACAGATGTACAAAGTTCTGAGGCGATCCCAGGATAGAGCAAGATAAGAATGGAAGAGTCAAGACAGGCTACCTAAGAGGTGATAGTGAGTGAGGATGGACTTACAAGGATCAATGACAGCCTTCTGACTAGTAGACAGCCATTTGTCAGGAAAAGGAGAAGAGACATTCCGGTGGGAGGGAACATCAAGCAACCTAAACGTGGATACAGCAAAAGGTATATAAAATAGTGAGAAGTAGGTTGAGGAGGCTGGGAATACACTGGGCAGGCATTTTTAATGTCAGTGTGAGAAATCTGTACCCAAAAAGTAAGTAACACTGCAAGATTTCCTAAGCTCAGTCAAAGAAGCCTTGTAAGTTTTGGACTTTGGAACTTCCGGAACACTCTTGGAGGGAAGTCAGCTACCATCTGACTACCCTGAGGTCACTATTAAATAAGGAAGTCCAAGCCAGCCATATAGAAAGACTATGTGAAGACATGACCAACCTGACTTCATCCACTCCAGCCATCACAAACCAGGCGTCAGACTTATACTCATCGGGGAATCTGCTTCTCCCTCTCCCTCTGCTCCTCCCCCCTGCCAATGCGTGCGCGCTCTCTCTCTCATTCACTCTCTCCCTCAAATAAATAAAATCTAAAAACCAAACCAAACCTCCATTCTGTTTTCTGTCAATACGTGGTTAGCTTGACTTCTTCCTTTTCATTAACAACCATTTTTCTTGTAGCAAATGTGACACAAGATATTTCTGAACCACATCAGCAATTCATTAACAGGAATTGCTGGAACAAGGAAGTATGGCAATATTACAATCTCTGTAAGTAGGCATAGTCACCAAGTTAAACTGTTTGGCTATACATCTGCCTTCCCTTCTGGAATGTAAAGGTATTTGCTTGAAAAGAATCACCTGTGCATAAGGGATTCACTTATAAGTCAATTCACCACATCGCTTAATGGCTTCAACTAATTTCCATTTCTGCTTCACTTCTTTCTTTCCCCAGGCAGTATTTCTGTTGCACTGGTTTAAGCAAAGATTGTGTCCCTTCCTAACAGTCTCATGATTTCTATTGGTCTGCTGACTTCTTTGGGAAGTTCGAGAAAATGTCAGCCCCTATTAAACTTTACCCTACAGGTTAAATATCATTTGATGATGACAGGCTACTGAGTCACCATATTCCTTGCTGACCGCAAGGAAGGTGACGGGTCAAAGATTAATACCCTCTAAGAGTTATTGTCTGACCTTGACCTACTCTTTCTGACAAATCCCCACACTTAACACCCACCTATTTGACAAAGATTTTTAAGGAAAAAAATCAAACTGTAGCTTCTGTGGAGTATACCAGTAATTTACATTACTGAACAGAGAATAAAACATTAGTTTCCTTTCCTTCATACCAGTACATCTAAATCATTGTTACCACATCTTTGTCTCTAAGAAAATTCCACTGCTTTCAAGATCTGACTGAACCCAAGCCTGACATTTAGAGCCTTCCTCAACCTTACCGCCAACTTATAATTCGATGTCCAGCTGAAAGCCCACTCCCTCTGCCTGAACATCTCAGGTTCCTCCATTCGGGATTTCTTTCCCCCATTCTCATAGTGGTTACTTACTCTCAACACCTCTTGTTATTAACCATGTCACTTAGGTATGTGTCTACTCCCCATAAGCCTCAGAGTCCATGGAGTTAAATGCAAAATTACAAGGAATGTGCTTAGCACAGTGCTTAAGGTTTGTAGCCACCCAATAAGCGCTGAATTCTTGTACTTAACAAAATTCCCCACGGTGCAATTCATTCCCTCAATCAGCACTTAAAGGAGGGAATTACTCTATCAAGTACTCCGTTAGCCACTAAGGATCCACGACTGCACACCACCCCAGACCTCTGAAAACTAGGTGACTAGTTTCATTTTTGCCTATCCAGTCTCTCACATACTCTTCGTAGGCCCAGTTCAAATGCTAGTTGGCCCGACCCCTCAGCTTATGCCTAAATCCTTCACAGTCTGACAGGGACTTAAGAGCAGTTCCTTGAATCTCTGAAGAAACACTGTGGTGTAACAAAAGGGCAAATACGTGGAAAAGCACAGATGTTGGCGATCCTCAGGTCCCTCTTCTGTGAAACAAGGGTATACAAATACCATCTACCTTACTGAGGCATTATAAATAAAGACATATTTTTTAGATGCAGAGAAAGCAGGAACTTAGTAGGTTTCCACTAAATCTTTTTTTTTTTTTTAAGATTTTATTTATTTATTTGACAGAGCGACACACAGCGAGAGAGGGAACACAAGCAGGGGGAGAGGGAGAGAGAGAGGGAGAGGGAGAAGCAGGCTTCCCGCGGAGCAGGAAGCCCGATGCGGGGCTCGATCCCAGGACCCCGGGATCACGACCTGAACCGAAGGCAGACGCCCAACGACTGAGCCACCCAGGCGCCCAGGTATTCACTAAATGTTATCTCCCTTCCTTGAAAGCGCTGGCACCGCAATCTGCACTTACGGGCCTCGGGACCCGGCAACTGGAAGAGCCGGGAGCGCCGCGGTGAGCCGCACGTCCGGGATACATCTGCCGGATGTGCGGTCCCCGCGGTCGAAGACGCCCCGGTCCCCCTACCCGCGCCGGACCTCACCTTGGTGGTCGTAGACGCTAATGTAGGAGATGCCCACAGCCATACACCACACCACGAGACTCGCGATGTCCGAGAAGCTGGGCTCCTGCTCCTCTTCGGTGACCACCAAGCCCATATGCACTGGCAGCTTCTCCAGGGAACGGCAGTCCGCGCGCCAGCGCAGCCGGGGGTGGGCGGCGGCCGGGCCCGGCCTCCCGCGTGGGTGCCGGTAGTGACGGCGGTTGCCGCCGACAGCCGGGGGCTTGCGGAGCGTGAAGCCGAGCGGCGCTAGGACCGCGGCGGAGGCGGCGCGACAGCAGCGCCGCCAGATCCAGTTCCAGGTGCCGAACCGAACGCGGAGCCAGGAGGTGAGCGTGCGGTGCAGACAGAGCAGAGCGTGCAGCACCCGCCACACCAACTCGTACAGCCCCGTCATACTCTCGTGGCGCCCTCTCCTCCCTCCCTCCCACACCCGCGGCGCGACGGCTTTTTATCCAGCCCTGCGGCCGGCGCGGGCCATCATCGCTCCACGTTCCCCCGCCCCCCACGCCCGAACCCCTTTCTACTGCCAACACCTCACCTCGCCCCCGCCGCCATCTTCCTCCTGCCTCGGCAGCCCCGCCCCCGCTAGTACATGGACAGTTCGGATTGGCCGGTGCGGAACTCTGACGCGGCCTCTGGGTCCGAGGATGTGGCCTAACCCGGCGCGGCGAGGGAGGGCGAGCGCCTGAGAACTAAGGGGGCCGGAGACCGAGCGCGCCCCCTAGTAGTGTGGAGGGCGAGGAGCAGACGCCGCCAGTCCTTGCCAGCAGGACCTCAGAAAGGTACACGTCTTGGAGGTTGGAATGGGCGATTTCAGGGACTCCGCGTCTCTCGGGGCCTTAGGCGTCTTATACTGTCTCCTTTCATGGCCCCGCCAGAAACGGTTTCTAAGGAGTAGAAGTGGCCCAGCTGGATTGGAAATTACAAATGCCGGAAAGAACCTAGGAATAGAAGGTAGCCCGCAGCAAGTGTTGATGCTGAGGATCAACTAGGGTCCCCAAAAGGAAGTGTGCAGAGACAGGAGCGTGCCCCTTAGAAAGCTTCTTTGGTCAAGCCTTGTACCTGAGGTCAATTCTTCCCAAAGTGTGAATGAGGATCTCTAGTAATGTTCTTGAGACACAATTTTGCTTGTGTCATTCCCCTCTAAATGGAATCCTTACTGCTGTCCATTGCTTAATACATAAAAGGGGGTTCCACGGCCTGGCAATCCAGTCAGTTTATTCTTTTCTTCATTCAGCAAGAGATCACTAACTACCAGTATGTCGGACCCGAGTAACCATCATTTGATGGAAATTGCCCATGTAGCCACATCATCCCCTTCACACATCCTAATGTTCCAGCCAGTCTGGGCTACAAAGTGTTCCTCCAGGCCAGTTCTGGATTTCCCTGCAGCAGTCCTGTCCCATTTCTGCCTTTTGTTCTCTTCCCTTCTCAATTTCTATTTCCCAAGTAAGTATTCCCCAAGCCCCAACCCATTTCCCAAGCATCATCTCACTTGCCAGATCCTCAAGGAAAATTCCCTTGATCCCCTAGCCAGAAGTTATTTCTTCCTCCTTGTAAATCGCACCACTCCTTGTAAATTTCACAGCTCTTATTTATAGCACTTTCCATTTTCATATACAGTTTACTCTTGAAGAATGTAGGGGTTTAGGGGTGCCAAAACTCCCATTCCCCCAAAAATCCTAGTATAACTTCTAACTCCCCAAAAACTTAACTACTAACATCCTACTGTTGACCAGAAGCCTTACCAGTAACATAAACACCTGATTAACACATATTTTGTATTTTATATGTATTATAATTTGTATTCTCCAAAAAGTAAGGTAAGCTAGAAAAAGAAAATGTTATTAAGAAAACCATAAGGAAGAGAAGTACATTTACAGTACTGTACTGTATCCAAAAAAAAAAATCTATGTAAGAGTGGAACTGCACAGTTCAAACACTGGGGTTGTTCAAGGATTAAATGTACATGTGGGGGGTTGGGGCACCTGGGTGGCTCAGTCAGTTAAGCATCTGCCTTCAGCTCAGTTCATGATCCCAGGGTCCTTGGATGGAGCCCCATGTCAGGCTCCCTGCTCAGCAGGGAGTGTGCTCCTCCTTCTCCCTCTGCCCCTCCCCCCTGCTCATGCTCTCTGTCTCTCTCTCTCTCAAATAAATAAATAAAATCTTTATAAAATGTACATGTGGGTGTATATATATATATATTATTGCATGTTATATATAATATATATAAAACAATTACATTTGTGTAATGCCTACCTACTCTTTGTTCTCTCAAGCTCCCTTTCCCCTGGGAAACATCTGTGAACACCTTGGCTACATACCTTCATGTTCGATCATTGTCACTTTTTGGACCAGTCTCATTTTCTAAGACTCACTTTACTTTATTTTAAAACTGGAATCTCACGTCCATCTCAAAGTTGTCCTCCCTTTGGCAGTTCAGCCTGAGGAACTGAAGGCTAAACAGCAGCACACCCTTCACACACTTCTGCCTCTCTCCGTGTCCTCTGCACTTGCATCTCTGGTGATGGACAAAGAAGAGGGAGATGGGAAAGGCAGTGAGCAGGAAAAGCTGCAGTCTTCTTCCTCCCTAGCCATTGCTGTTGTTTATGTGATTCCAGATGCTCTGTTAAGGAAGCTCCCAGGCACGAGCGTCCTTCTGAAATGCGGCTATGTATTCCGAAGGACATCCCCTCACACACACACACACACACACACACACACACACACACATGCTGCTACATTTCTCTGATGTACTCTATGCCCCAGTGTTTGCCACTTCTGACAAGATTAAAGCCATCAATCTCATCTCCCCGTGGCCAACTCCCAGGTCTGCAGGCACATGTGGTCTACAATGTTTGTACTTCCTTGAGTTGCAAACTTAAGCAAAGGGGTTCTGGCCCCATCTCTATCTGACAGTACCCACCACTGCCCCCAACATGCAGATCCTGGCTCCTCCTCAAATGTTTGGTTTTTTTCCTCCAAGAGTAACCAGAGGTAGGTTAACAGGTCTCCTGGCTTAAAAACGTCCAGCCTCCTGGGCGCCTAGGTGGCTCAGTCGGTTAAGCATCTGACTCTTGATTTCAGCTCAGGTCATGATCTCAGGGTTATAGGATCAAGCCCTGCATCGAGCCCTGCATCGAGCCCTGTACTCTCTCTCAAAAAAATAAATAAATATTCAACCTCTACAAGGAAGTAGGGGCCCCTACTTTTCTGCTTTGGCATCTTTCAGTGGGCTAGAGATGGGAGTGTCTGGTGGTTGCTTTCAAATTCTGGCTACTTCTCTGTGCTTAGAAGGAGGTAGGTTTCCTGCACCCCAATGTTTGTAGCAGCAATGTCCACAATAGCCAAACTATAGAAAGAGCCCATGCCCATCGACAGATGAATGGATAAAGAAGATGTGGTATATATAATATACAATGGAATATTACTCAGCCCTCAAAAAATGAAATAAGAGACTCTTAACTATAGGAAACAAACTGAGGCTTGCTGGAGGAGAGGTGGGTGGGGAGATGGGATAGCTAGGTGATAAGCCTTAAGGAGGGTATGTAATGTAATGAGCACTGGGTATTATATGCAACTGATGAATCCCTGAACTCTACCTCTGAAACTAATAATACACTATATGTTATTTAATTGAACTTAAATAAAATAAAATTTAAAAAAAGAGGAGGTAGGTTTGATGCATTTTGTTTTCTGCTATAATTCTGGGATAACAGGAAAACATAATAATATCCTGTTATGTATATCCATTCAATCCAAAGTTTATGCACTTCTCTCTTTTCTAAAGGATTTCTTATTTTGTCATTTAAAAAAAAATGTAGCTAATGTGACACTTCTAGGAACGTTAGGGGTTCATATAAATATAACATAAATTTTGGACTTCTTAAGCATAATTCCCAACACCCAAGTTCTACCAGGGAGAGAAAAATGCAGAAAGAATTCCACAGCCTCAGAAAGTAAGTCTCCAATGTTATGGGAACACACATACTGTGGATTCCAAGTGTATGACATTCTTGATATGTCATATATCAACATCCCTGCTATATCCCAGTCTGGTTCTGATGCTTGCTTTCTCTCTTCAAACTGGTTTTGTTTTGTTCTTTGTTTTTGCCTTTTAGAATGCATTGTAATTTTTACCTGAGACTTGGACATGATGTACTGGGGGAGGAACTGCTGTGAAGAGTCCCTTAGCAATGTGGTGGTGAGATGCAGAGGATGGGAAGGCTTCTGTAATCCTATGGTCAGGTCTCAGTCTTTTAGTGAGCCTGTGCCTCTGGTCTGTGAACTCACAAGTGTTTTCAGTTCCCTAACCCACCCCCTCTTATGTGGGCCAGGATGGCTAGACAGGGCTGGGGTCGGGTGTTTCTCTCCCCCCTAGACCAGATAAAACCCCAGTAATTTAGACTGTGGTGAAATAGTTTCTCTTGAGAGCACACCTTGTTAAGAATAGAATGCTCTGGTCTATTTCAAAGGTTCCTTTCCTCCTTCTGCTGCCAGAAGCATGGGGTGAT
The DNA here is from genome assembly GCF_004348235.1 of Phoca vitulina. Lineage (NCBI taxonomy): Eukaryota > Metazoa > Chordata > Mammalia > Carnivora > Phocidae > Phoca > Phoca vitulina. The sequence continues at coordinate 44,140,347 of NW_022589712.1, forward strand.
TTTTATCTGTAATATTCACTTGAGAACCTGGTTGATCTCCTGAAGGTAAAATGCACATAAGTATGGGAGACTTCCCGTGCCTGTCCTCCCGAACCCACGCAGCGTTTTTAATTCTCAGACTTGTCCACTCTGAGCCTCCAGCAATTCATCAATTACAGTTCAGGTTTTTCTGCCATAGCACTGGTTCCTGCCGAGGTGTCTGCTCAGGGCTTTCTGCTCCAATAAACTGTGATTCTCTGCATTCACCCATCTCTCTGATTTGGGGAGCAGCAGTCTGCCTTGTGACCCCACTTCTCTTATGGATCAAAAAAGAGTTGTTGATTTTTGAATTTGTTCAGCTTTTTTATTTGCTGTTACAACAGATCGACAACTTCCAAACTCCTTACATGATGGACCATAAACCATTCATCTACTGCCAGTTTTTTAAAAGTTTTATTAGAACACAGCCACCCCCATTTATTTATGAATTTTCTATGGCAGAGTTGTAGTTGCCGCAGAGATTGCAAGGCCCACAGAGTCACAAATATGTACTCTCAGGTCATTTACATTAGAAGTTAGCCAATCCAGGGGCGCCTGGGTGGCTCAGTCGTTAAGCGTCTGCCTTTGGCTCAGGTCATGATCCCAGGGTTCTGGGATCGAGGCCCGCATCGGGCTCCCTGCTTAGCAGAGAGCCTGCTTCTCCCTTTCCCTCTGCCTGCCGCTCTGCCTACTTGTGCTATCTCTCTGTCAAATAAATAAATTAAAAAAAAAAAATCTTAAAAAAAAAAAAAAGAAGTTAGCCAATCTGGTTTAGATTACAAATTACTTAAGCAAAAGGAACCTTATTCTGATTGGTTTCTAGAGGCTATAAAGTACTTACATGAATCAAATCTTCCTAAATTCCCAGGAAAAACAAAAACAAAAAATTATGTACTAGCTTTTTAAAGAAAAAAAAAGCCCCTTTCTCACAGAAACTGCGAGGTCCAAAATCCAAAAAAAGCATCCAAAATCTTTGTAAGAGATCAATCACACTTGTCTGATAGTTTGGGTTTTTGAAAAGTCTGTAAGATTATTCCCTAGACTTGTCTTCTCATGAAGAGACTAGTTAATCTGAACTTCCTGAGTTCTTGCACTGTGTTATTGATCAGATACATTTACTCCTACATAATGTTTACAATTGGGAAAAATGTAAAATCACATGTTCAACAATTTAGCACTATATAAATTCTGATGAGCTTTGTATGTCAACATTAATTATGATATGTAGTATGTCATTTTAAGGAGAATTTCCAAGATCCTTAGTTGACTTTAACAGTTGGAAATAATATTCGATCAGGTTCATTGATTAATTGGTTTGAGTTACATAGAAAACTTCTAAGTAGCACAGAATATTGAAACATATGTCACCAGGTTATATATCTATCCACAGAGTAGATATATATCTTATGCGTACACTATATATATGCACATATACACATATTGTATACACACACACATATATACACTAAAATATATCTTAGTGTATATACATAAATGTGCATAACTTGTACTTCATATATAAAAGATTGACCAGGGTGCCTAGGTGGCTCAGTCGGTTAAGCGTCTGCCTTCAGCTCAGGTCATGATCTCAGGGTCTTGGGATCAAGCCCCAGGTAGGAATCCCTGCTCGGCAGGGAGTCTGCTTCTCCCTCTGCCCCTCCTCCCAGTCATGCTCTCTCTCTCTCTTTCAAAAAAATAAATAAAATCTTTAAAAAAAAAAAAAAGATTGACCAATTCGATTATCTAAAGGTTAAATTTTTTTTATAAGACAAAAGACATCATAAACCAAGTCAAAAGAAAAATGATCTTGGAGAAAATGTTAGTAATATATCTGACAAAATAGAGGTGATATCCCTACTACTTGAAGAAATCTACAAATTGTTTTTAGAAAAGACAAAGACCTGAATTTTTTAAAATGGGCAAAGTGGATGAATAGGTCATTAACAGAAGAGGAAACAGAAAGGCGAACAAACATATAAAAACACGCTCGACCTCACAATCAGTCAGTAAAGTGAAAATCAAAACAATGAGATACTGTTTTTTCACTCATCAGACTGGCAAAAAGTAAAGACCGAGGGTAAATGCTGATGACCATGTAGAAACAGGTATCTACAAACATTGCTGCTGACTTGATACATTTGGAGGAGGTAATTTTTGTAAAATGATCTGGTAGAATAGATGATAATTAACAATACAGGGCGCCTGGGTAGCTCAGTCGTTAGGCATCTGCCTTCGTCTCAGCTCATGATCCCAGCGTCCTGGGATCGAGCCCCACATGGGGCTCCTGGCTCAGCGGGGAGTCTGCTTCTTTCTCTCCCTCTGCCTCTCCCCCTGTTCATGCTCTCTCTCTCTCTGTATCTTTCTGTCTCAAGTAAATAAATAAAATCCTTAAAAAATTTTTAAAAATTAACAATACACATAGCCTATAACACAGGGATCCCATTTTGAAATTTCATTACATTTCCAAGTGAACAATTAATCATGAGCTACTTTTCATATAATAATGGACATTTATTGTCTATCAGACAGTATTATTTTCAGTGGCATTTGTGAAATCTTAAAAAAAAAAAGTGGTTGGTAAATTAATCCTAAAGCAGAAATGAGTACTGTAAGCCTGAATAACGATGATCCAACACTGGGTAACAGCTTGTGGGGGGTTTGTGTTGTGGGGAGAGAATAGGTGGGAAGGAATAACTACATATTAGATATTTTCCTGAAACCAAGATAGATTGGGATAAGAACACTCTAGAGGCAATTGTCAGTGACTGTTTTAAAAGTTGAATAGTGGTTATTAAGTAAAATCCTCTGTATTGGATTTCTAAAAACAGTGTTTTGTGAAAGCCTATAGAGAATATTAGAACAATATTCTACCTTAGAAAAAGGATACAGAAATCCATCATACTAGCTCTTCCCTGTCAAAAACAGATACCATCTAGAATAAAGGCAATCCTAGACTGCAGAGACAGTGCTAGTAATGTTACTAAATCAAACTGCTAAAATAATCCATTATTATTACTGGGATGATACCAGTTCCACAAAGTTCATTCTTACAAAACTGTGTTTTAGGACACTTTTACCATTTCCTAAGGTTTCCGACTAATAAGCTAGCAAGAATCCAATTTTTAACATTCACTACACCATTATATGATGGAAAACCATTGAATTTCTGGTTGACTTGTAAAGATAGTTTTTCATTTATGCGCACATTTGTTTAAGCAAATTTGGCTAAGAGCAAAGTATATAATTGACTAAATGATGAGTGATGTAACTGAGTCATGACCTCTGGCACAGTAGAGCTTTAAAAGGATAATGATTATTCTGTTTTTCAGGGCTGGTGAAATCCATATAGCGTGTATTTAAAAGGCATGAAAGCATTAAATGTCAACTGACTGACACCCCGTCACACACACACACACGGTTTTTTACATTGAGGAGACCAGAATTTTTGGTTACAGCCTCAATACCAGCGCATTATTTGATGAGGGGACATGAACAACTAGAGAAAAAAAAAAAAAGCCTTTTTTTTTTTTTTTTAAAGGACTTCTTTAGAGAGAGGAGAATTCTCTGAGCATTGGCCTTAGAGACACCTTTTTCATCTAAAACCAGGACGTTCATGAAACATGAAGTCAGGGAGGAGATTCAGAAATGTGACAAAGCAGAGAATTTGAGAAGACTTGTGAGCCCCTTTGCAAAGGCATTAGCAGAAAACCTACACATCTAAAGAAGGCAAGTCCAGAGTAGCTGCTATTGCATATATTGCATAACAGAAAGTTATAAAGTCTGTGAGGAAAAACTCTTTAAAGTTTATACATTCTGAGCATTTCCAAGTAGAAACTAAGAATGCTCCTGAATGAGACTATCAGCTCTGATAAAAGTAGTACTTTCGTGTGTGACCCTGTGTGTGTGCCAAAAAGGAGCATCTGTGCCTTCTATTCAGATCATTCACTGCAGTTATTCATTCATTTTGGTTATTCTCACTCCCCTTCCCAAGGCTGAGTGCAAGACTAGTCTTTTATCTAAGACCGATCAATCTCTTACAGGGAGCAATTTAAAGGCTTCAACCAGGATTTGTATTACCAAGGGAGCAGCCATGGGGAGGGTTATGACCAGGTAGTGGTTCAGTTCTGACTTTTGGCAGGTCTAAGCAGGCATGCTTTGAAATGGGAGAGGGAAAGCAGCGAGAGAATAAAAATGCTTTCAGAAGGGACACATGCTATCCACTGTGTAATCCCAGGAGGCGTCATTTACATATGCCACTCTGTGATTGGCATCTGGGGTATAGAACAATGAATGTCTCCATTTGAAGAGAGGAAGATTTGCAAATTATGGGGGCAATTAAGAAAATGTTTTTCTTCCATATGAGTTTAATTCAAAAGAATTAATGTAAGGAGCTAGTACTACAGTCCCCACTTTACAGATGAGGGAATATTGGCACTAAAAGGTAACATAGGAAAAACTAGTCTCGAGAAGTTTATCTCCCCTTTTCCTTATTTACCACCAAGTAATCCCTTTTTGCAGGCATTAAATGGACTCTTGTGCCCAAGATGACGGCCCCTTCTCCAACTCCAATGACACTCAACCTACACCTGCCTTCTGGGATCACGAAGCATGACCTCATAGTCTATATTTCACGCTTACCTTCTAAGTTTCACCTGCCCTATAGCTCAACGTTGCCCTCTAGCGCCTTCTCAGATTAGTAGCTAAATACCTGATTTTTTAAAAATCTCTACGTAAGTATAAATGTGTGATAACGGGCCTTAAAGTTTCTTTATCCTTTTCTACCTTGTCCTCCCCAGCCTTTACCTTTTTCTTATTTCTTTTTCTCTTTTTTTGGTAAGTTTATCAATAAACTTAAGCAAGAGCCCAAAACTAAGATAGATAGTATAAGTATGTATGTAGATACATGCATACATACATACATACACACACGCACACATACTGTTATGGACTAAATTGTGTTCCCCAAATTTCTTACATTAAGCCCTAACCCCCAATGTGATTGTATTTGGAGATAAGACTTTTAGGGAGGTAATTAACATTAAATGAGGTCATAAGTGTGGGGCCCTAATCCAATAGGACCAGTATCCTCATAAGAAGAAGAGACACCATAGATCTCTCTCACCATAGATCTCTTTCACTTCTGCTTTCTAGCCTCTAGAACTGTGAGAAAATACCAGCCTGTGGCATTTTGTTATGGCTGCCAAAGCAGATGAATTCACATATTTTATGGAACATTTTATCATTCTGGACATTGTTTGTGAGTAGAGTGTCCTAAGTGAATCTTACAGCAAATGCTGTAGTAGGAGTACTGGACGGAAGTTAAAAAATCCAGATGCAGTCAAGTACTACTTCTGCCACTTTCTATGTGTATGAACCTGACCGTGACTTCACCCCTCTGAGATGGTGTTCTCACATCTATAAAACGATTCTTCCTCAAGGCCCTCATAGCTTGGGAATTATGACTATTAATACCCAGAAAATGGCAGTGGGTGTAAATTATTACATATCACCAATCATTGGTTTTTCTTAGGATGGTAGGTCTGACACATTACAAGAGTTGAAACCCACACAATAACAAGAAAAATCATGTACGAGTTCCCTTATTTCTGTACTTCCATGCTTTCTGTAGTTGAGATACCTGTCAGTGTGCCAAGGAGTGCTAGCAGCCACAGTAAAAATCGGGCTCTTTTCCAAGGGATGTCCATTTCATAAAGATTTTGGGAGAAGAAAATGTGGATATAAAACAAGTAATACAAATTCTGCATAAAATTTGAAAACACAACCCTGGAGAGAAAGTTCAAGCTTCTGGTGGGCATATTAACTCATCTGCTCAATCTCTATTATTTACTTTCTTTGCCTTTAGGAGCATTTTGATGGAAAACTTTCTAAAATAAATACTGCAGCAGATAAGTCTTACTAATTAGAAAGGGAGCCAATTTAGATGGGGTTTCAGATTTATATGCTAGTAGATGATATTTATAAGTAGATTGATAGAAAAAAAATTATTTTACAGTCACACCTCTATCCCCAGACAGGCAACTCTCAAAAGCACGCAGTTCATCAAAAGGAAGGGAGTGTGGGGATTGTCGTCCGCTCAAGGAACCCCAAATGGAAGTCAGAATACAACTCTTTTCAGGAAGTCCGTTGTAAGGACATCCACAGTATATAAGGTGCCAGTTTACACTTCCTTTTTGGTTTCCCCTTGGTCTTGGTCACACTGTCAAACAAGACCTACTGTCCCTTAGCCAAGGATGAACATATGACCTGACTTAGGCCAACTGGCCTCTCCTTCTGAGGATATGAATGTGGAGAAAATAACACTGATAATAGCAGGGGCTCTTTATTCTGCACAGAGAACCTTGAAGAAGCTGAGGGCCTCTCCATTATGTCCTTCTGCCTAGGGCCCTGGAGCAGTTCTGATCCCTGTTCTTTCCAGATTCTTCAGCTTTTCCTTTGATTCTGTGAGCTATTCCCAATCTTTCCAATACTTTCTTTCTTGCTTAAGCTGGAATCTGTTTCTATTGCTTAGTCAAAAGCCTGTAGTGTAGGTCTGCAGTCACCAGCTTCATACTCAAAAGTCATCACCTTATGTGATAAAATGAACTACTTTATTTGCAGGAAGTTAACCAGATGGCAATTTTATTTGGCATCTTTATTTGTGTAGATTTCAGTATAAAACACAAATTAAGTGGAAGGAATCTCATATCTTTTTACCACTTTTTACCACTGTCCCTTTCCCCTTTCCTCCCCCACCTCAACTTATCTTAACTCTCATTTCATTCTTAAAAAAAATAAAACAACTTACAAAAAAGAGTCTTGCATATCTAAATTTATTGAATATTTCTGTTTAAGAGATTGAACACTATAAAACTTTTTCTGGAGCACAAAGCATTTTTAAAGCAGTGAAACTACTCTGTGTGATACTATAATGGTAGATACATGTCATCAAACATTTGTCCAAATCCCCAGAATGTACAGCACCAAGAGAGAACCCTAGTGTAAACCATGGACTTTAGGTGATGATGACGTGTCAATGCAGGTTCTTCAATTGTAATAAATGTCCCACTCTGAAGGGGGATGTAGCAATCGGGGAGGTCATGCATGTGTGGAAGTAGGAGGTAATGGGAAATCTCTGTATCTTGCTCTCAATTTTGCTATGAACCTAAATCTGCTCTAAAATGAAGTCTATTAAAAAAAAAAACTTTTCTAAACTGTAAACAAAGCCCATACTTAATCTATTTCATAATCATAATAATCATCATCCATGTTGATTCTGGAGTGTTCTTCCAGTTTTGATTTCTTTTTGGTCTCTTTGTTTTTCTCAGTCAGATGTAAGTGATGCTCACATTGTCTCATGATCTTCTTGGAGGACATCCAGCTCTCCCCTTGTTGTTCAGCTGGTGCAGCACATTGTCCTCCCCTCACATCCGTGCCCTTGGCCTTCAGGATCTCCCTCGCTCTTACGAGACTACAGGTGCAATTCCACGGATTTCCATCCAGATACAGGTGTCTGAGGCGAGGCAACCCCTCCAAGACTTTGAGGTCTAAAGCAGAAATCTTGTTGTTCCTAAGGTTTAGAACCTGAAGCTGCTTTAGATCCTTGAGTTCCATCTCAGCAATATTCTGGATGGCATTGCCTTTTAGGTCCAGCCTGGCTAAGGTCCCTGGAAGCCTGCAAAAGCATGGAAACAGGATGGGAGAGGAAGCCATGACCACCATTCCATATCTACCAACGCAACTCAGAATGAGCAACACCAGCCTTTTCTGTACCATCATGTCCCGGTGGAAGCTAGAAAACAAGCTCTGTTTTGAAAAATTAAGTCTTATGTATGGGTCTTTAACCTTTCTCATAGGTCTTGTCTTCTAACCCTCTGAGTCTTCTGGTTCCTAGCCATAAGACTCATTTCTTGTCTTGTCAAACAGGATCATGTAAACAAATCAATAAGAAAAAAGTTGCCAATTTTTACTTGGAAAAGGCCATGAGTCCATAATTTATAGGAGAGGTAAGAGTATGGAATAAAAACATGAAAAAGTGTGGTTCTTGGGGCGCCTGGGTAGCTCAGTCCTTAAGTGTCTGCCTTCCACTCAGGTCATGATCCCATGGTCCTGAGATCGAGCCCCGCATCAGGCTCCCTGCTCAGCGGGAAGCCTGCTTCTCCCTCTCCCACTCCCCCTGCTTGTGTTCCCTCTCTCTCTGTCTCTCTCTGTCAAATAAATAATAAAATCTTAAAAAAAAAAGAAAATGCAGAAGTTATAAAAGATCAGTGAATCAACTACATTAAAAATAATAATAAAAAAAGAAATGGTGTATGGCAAAAGACATATGCAAAGTCAAAAGATAAATGATAAACTGGGGAAAATATCTGCACCTTATAACCCAAAGAGCTAATCTCCCTAATATGTAAAGGACTTTTAAAAGGTAAGAAGAAAAGGTTTTAAAATGAGACTGAAAAATGGGCAAAAGGCATGAATGGAAGTCCACATAAACAGGAAAGCAAAACCCTTAAGTCTTCAAGCATACTCAGAATAAGAGAAATGAAAAATAAAACCACACAGAGATGCCATTTCTCACCTACCAGATTGGTAAAAAAAAAAAAAAAGATCTTAATCCTTAGCATTAAGGATTACATTCTGTGGGCAAAGCTGTGAAGAAACAGACATTCTCACACGTCACTTGGTGGGACGCTAAAATGGCATAGCCCCTATGGAGGAGAATTTAGCAAAGTCTAATGAAATAACTTGTGCATTTACCCTTCCACTCAGCCATCTCACTTCTAGGAATATACTCTGAAGATATGACTCAACAAATATAAAACAGCATATGTGCATTTATTATGGTATTATTTATAATAGCAAAAGATTGGAAACAACCTAGTACAACAGTAAAAAACTACTATGCAGTCTTAAAGAAGAAAGGGGTTTGTCCCTAGGAATTATCATAAAATGATTTCCAGAAGGTATTGTTAAAGGGAAAAAAGCAAGAAGTGGAATAATATGTATAGTATGTCAGTTTTTGTGTAAGAGGGAAATGAGAATACATGTGCATATATTTGCTTATATTGGGTAAAAAAAAGAATGATAACCCAGAAGTGAATAAAAATGGTTACTTATAGGAAGTGTATGCATATGGTTTTAACTTTTGAATCATGTTAATGGTTTACATGTTCACAAAACAAATAAGATAAAACAGAATCAAGCCCAAAAATCGAACACAAACAGAAACAAACATATCTAATTAATTAATCAAATGGTAATGTTGGTATATAACCAAATAAAGAAAAGAAAAAGTACTCTGACTGAATATCCTTAATGGATATGTCTAAGCCTTAGAGACTAAGGACAAAAGGATCTGCAAGGAAATTTCTCTCACCATGTTTATTATTCATACTGCTGTTAGAAATGAAATTTGAAACCTTTTTAATGAATACTCTAAGACAAAACAAATAAGTAAATATATTCCTATATTAAGAACCAAGATTTCATTGTAAAAGAAAAGATACAAATATAAAATAAGAAAAACCCTCTAATGTTAAATATGAACTGGAGATAATGTGAATTCATCACTTAAAAAAATATTTTTTCTAGTTGTGCATACTGGAAGAATCTAGAAGTAATATTACACCCTAATAGCAATGCTTCTCCAATAGCCTAACCTCACTGAGCACCCAGATCTTAATTTCAGAATTCCAGTTTCCACTTAAAGAAGCAAGGCTTCTTAGAGAAATGACTGATTCCATGTCTGGGGCAAGGTAAGCTAGAACATCTGAGTCAGAATGCAATAGCATGTTCAAAGATTAATGGGACATCCATCAGGATAGCTGTTATCAAAAATCCAGAAAATAATAAGTGTTGATGAGGATGTGGAGAAATTAGGAGCCTTGTGTGCTGTCGGTGGGAATGTAAAATGGTACAGGCGCTATGGAAAACGGTATGAGGTGCTTCCTCAAAAAATTAAAAATAGAATTACCACATGATCCAGCAATTCCATTTCTGGGTATATACACAGAAGAATTGAAAGCATGATTGGTCTCAAAGAGGTATTTACATATTAAATAATATTATACATTATTTACATGTTGTACACCCATATTGAATTCACAATAGCTAAAATGTGGAAGCAATCCAAGTGTCCACTGACGGATGAATGGATAAGCAAGATACAATAGGTACATACAATGGAATACTTAGCCTTAAAAAGGAAGGAAATTCTGGTACATGCTACAACATGGATAAACCTTGAGGACATTATGCTAAGTGAAAAAAGCCTGTCACAAAAAAGACAACTACTATAATTCCATTTATATGACATATCTAGAATAGTCAAATTCATAGAAACAGAAAGTATAATAGTGGTTGTCAGGGGCTGGGGGAGGAGGAAATGGGAAGTTGTTTAATGAGTGTGGAGTTTCAGTTTTGCAAAATGAAAAGTCCCAGGGAGCAATTGCACAATGCTATGAAGGTACTTAACAATATTGCATTGTACAGTTAAAAATGGTTAAGTAAATTTTATGTGTATTTTACCGCAATTTTTAAAAAAGAGAACTAATGGAATCATGTCTCGTGAACACAGGGACCAGCTTGGAGAGGCTCTCACTAGACGAATCTGGAACAATTTGGGAATCAAAAGAGACTAGCAACTTTAAATGATTGTAACACACCAAATAAATTAAGATCCCTAGGGTCCATTGTAATACTTGGAAAAAGTGGAAAAAGGAAAGAAAAATCCTCTATAATGTTAAATAGAAAACATAAAAAACAAAATTGAATGATCACAAGTACATTAAAAAAATTATGTCTAGACATGGGCTCTAGTTGAGCAATTATGGATGAATTTTCATTTTTCAGCACACTAAGTTTTCAACCTTGAATGGGTATTGCTTTATAATCAGGAAAAAAACTTTTTTTAATTGTGGATACCAATTTGGAAAATGTCATGCTAATGCCCATTGATAAAAAGTAAAAAAGAATCACAATTGTGAACCTGAAAATTTTTCTGCTACTCAACAGCTCCATATTAAGTGCTATTCTGTTTGTGAAGTATAAGAAGGGGGAAAGTTTTATAGGGGAAAAAAGGGCCCTTGAAAGAACCATTCGGATGCTATTTTCATAGAGTGTGAATGCACTGAATGTACATTCATGCCTTTTAGTAGTCAGTGAAATTTATTGTTGTGGTCCCAATCATCTGATGATTATACACTTTATATTTGTATCCTAAGCTATACAGTGCATATACATATAGAAGTATTTGTGCTTTTGAGTATTTTATAGTCTTATTTATTTAAAGTGACTTCTCCTTAGTTGCAATAAAATTTACCTTAAAATGTAGATTAATTTACCAGGGCAAATCACTTCATACATTTTAACAATTTGATAGTTAAATTGTCCCCAAGACAATGTAATTTTGTGCACATACCAATTGATATAAGGTACATCCCTAAAAGTTATACAGAAAAATCTTATGTATAGCATTTGTTTTTTTGTTGTTGTTTTGTTTTTTGTTGTTTTGTTTTGCAAGGAAAGATGGACTATTTACAGATGGTATGGCAGGAAGCAAGATTCTATTACCCTTGCAAGTACAAGGGAGAACAACTGAGGAAAGATATGATAAAGTAAATCAGAGAGTTAAGTCTACTACTTAAGACTTGAGTTCTTACTTTGGCCATTCTATTTTCCAGTTCGTGGCTTCAGGTAAGTTATTTAGCTTAAAGCTTAAAGTTATTTAGCTTAAAGCTCTGATTTTCCACCCTATAGTTGAAAGTGCCCAGTACACAGAAATCACATAATAAATGTTAGCTAATGAAAATGAGAAAGCCAAGTTTCCTTTAAAGCAAATATGATGATCAGTTCTAGGCTGCAGAGCCAAAATTTGTAGGTACAAATTTCTTCCTTTTTTTCCTTTCGTGTTTCGATGAGCGTTATAACCAAAATGACATTGTAAGGGAAATCACCAATATCCTGGTTTTGTGAACTTAGGGCAGTCATTTATGGCTTTGATATAATTTGTCTTTATAAGTCTGATTTATAGAGAAAGGTATCCCTGATTTTAAGACAAACCTGCTTCTAAAAACGCTACTTGTTCTTTGGGTCTGTGGCTTTTTAGAGTAAAAAGGGGTACAGCCCATGTTACCAGTAGATGGCAGCACCTGAGTATAAGTAGGATAAAGTGCTCTGCCGGCGTTAGGTTGTAGAAAGCTATTCTGGATTTGAATTATCCAAATTGTGGATAAAGAAAAGATGATGTAACTTATAGTTGTTCACTGAACTGCAGATTGGTGAAATAAGAACGAAACAGCAAAAGTGAGAGCCCGGTCTTGGGTGTTCTAAGTTTTTAAGTAGTCTAGTGTTTATAGCAGAGTACATCTCAGGGGCAGGTGATCACGTGGTGGCTAAAATTCCCTGGCTCTGCAGTTAGACTACTGTGCTTAATTCTGACTCCCCCACTTACTGATGATCTGATTTTAAGAAGTTTCTTGATATCTCCTTGATACTTTAATGTTCTAATCCATAAAATAATAGTTTAAAAATGTGCCTACATTCATAGGATTGTTGTAAGAAGTAATGAGGAATAACACATGAATATAAATTCACTGCTGGGTGAAGTCAGTACTTAATTAAGTCAGTACTTGATACTAGGTATTATTTTCTATCTCCATTAGTACATTGAGGCAAATGTAGGAGATATTTGAATATATGTGTACCTAAAACCATCTACTATTATTTCCTTGGTGAAATGTAGAACGGAGAATGGTAGGCAAACGAAGGGATTTGTGATTTGTGGTAGGATACACAGCAACTAGCAACAAGTTAGGTTAGGTTAGCAACTGGCAAGGGATAGGTTGCCGTGTTTATAGTTTATTAGTAGGAAACTGAATTTTAAAGTACAATTTTGTGTATGAATAAGACTCATGCAAATAAAAGTGTACTGTTTTGAGCTCATAAATAAAAGTCTTAACAATTAAAAATAAAAAACAGTATTGCGTTTTAATGCTTTATGGGAGGAAAATCACAGAAAAACTTTTCTGGACCATTCCCAGTTTCCAATTCAGAGAAAAGCTGGAAAGTGGGAGGGGGATTTGATGAGGAATTTAAAAATCACTTTCTACAAGGAACACATTGCTCTCATAGCTGGCCAAGTTCTTTGACAGAACAGACAGTTGCGCTGCTTAATTTAAGCCTCATAGGAAAAGCCCACTCTCATCTCATGTCCCTTGCTCGTTGTTCTTGCCCATTACTTCTCCACCTTGGCTGCACATTAAATTCATCTGGGGAGCTTTTTACAAATACTGATGCCTGGGCACAAATCCTGGAGTGTCTGTTTTAACTGCTTTGAAGAGAGGTCTGGGCATAAGTATGCTTTTTTCAAATTTCTCCAGATAATTGCAATGTGGAGTCAGATTTGAGAATTATGGCTAGCTCAGGCTTGCAATTCTATTATACACTCCATTTGGCAAAAGCATTTGCTTTCTGTAGTCACTTATTAAAGCACACAAATGCCCTGGCAGGAGTAAATAATTAAGCTACTTTTCACTCATTAAACTTAGCAGGATTACTCAACCGAATGCTTTCTAAAAGCCACCGGAATAGAGAAGTCCACTGCGTTCCCAATTTTGCCAAGGTTCTCGCAGCCCATTGAGAATCCTTGATGGTAACAGTCACTCCCCAACCTGTTTTATGAGTTTTTATTCTATACACTATTATTTTTCTTGGAGTATGGGTATACAGTGATAGAAAATAAGACTTGAAACATAGTAGAGAAATTACTGAAATAACAAGTATTAGAGTCTTGAAACACTGAAGGCATGTTTTTTGCCTTAAGGCCTTTGTATTGGCTGTTCTGTCTAGAACACTCCGCACACCGCCAAACAGCTTCACAGCTAAATCTCTCACCTCCTTCCAGTTTTTGCTCAAAGCTTACATTTTCATGAGAGTTACCATGTTTACCCTATTTAAAATTGCAACCAGCCACCCCGACTCTCCTGAACCTGGTAATCCTGCCCTTTTTTGTTGTTGCTAACTATAACACCTAACACCATCTCGGAGTTAAATACTTACACATTCTGTTTATTATTACCATTTCCCTGCTGGAATTTAAGCTGTATAGAACAAGAAGTTTTATTTTTTTATTGCACTGATGTATCCCAAGTGCCTGGTAAAGTACATTAATTGTATGCACATGCTTATGCATTAAAAAATTGATTAATTTCAAATAACCCTCAATATATCTTTTAAAATACTGATTTCCATTATAAAAATCACTTCTGGTGTTTTGCACTGGGTACACTTACCATACTGTATAATAAAATATCGTTTTTTTCAACTAGAAAAAATGAACATTTGTACATATCAAAGATAATTTTTCCCTTTCTCATTGATAACAAAATGAAAATAAGTAAATCAAGTGTCATAGGATTCTACAGAAGCCAGAAGTTGATATGCTAATTACGAGCAATTTGATAATGATAGTCAACAGAGCAAAGTGCCATCTTTTTCCCATAAAGCACCAAAAGGAAAATGAATCCACTGATAGGCATGTATAATTAACGTTTTCTAAGAGAATAATAGGGCTTTATTCTTCTACCGTTTTTTTTTTTTTTTTTTTTTTTTAAAGATTTTATTTATTTATTGGAGAGAGAGAGAGCACATGAGAGGGGGGAGGGTCAGAGGGAGAAGCAGACTCCCTGCCGAGCAGGGAGCCCGATGCGGGACTCGATCCCGGGACTCCAGGATCATGACCTGAGCCGAAGGCAGTCGCTTAACCAACTGAGCCACCCAGGCGCCCTCTTCTACCGTTTTTTAATTTATCTACTTCATACATGTAGAACATGGAATAAGGTTTACCTAAAAAAGGATCAGTTAATGTCAACATGTACATTAGTTATCAATGATGACTGGGTGAGGAAACAGGACTGTGGGTTGGGCACAGAGAGAGGGATATTTGGAAAGAGAAATTAAATGTCAGAGTGTGAGGGTGTGTGTCTGTGTACGTGTGCGTGTGTGTGCATATGCATGTGTTTATGAGAGAGACAACCAAAAACACAAGGTGAGACCAACCCAAATGGACTCACATACCCACAGGTAGACACACAGAGAAATAAGCAGAGCTGTGTTAAAGTCCTTTAAAGATTGCAGTGCTGAGAAGCATACGAGGCCTCCAAATACATGATTCAAAATAAATACAAGATCAGATTATACACTTATGATTTTTGTCATAACTACTATTTCAATGCTTTTAAAAATATAAACATCTTACTACATTTCCCCTTCATTTCTCTTCCGCATCCTTGTTTGGCTAGTGGCTAAGCATGTACCCAGTCTGCCTGTTGCTGGGTCCCAGGCTACATGCTTAAAAACCAAAACACTCTTTTACAAGAAAGATCCCCACATTATGTGTGTTAGCATACTTCACCAAAGCGGCATTGCCTATTTTCAAGCATAGATCTCACCTGTTGGTGTCTTATCTGACAGGCAAGATAAATTAAGTTAGTGCAGAATTTAGTTAGAGGACTGGAGATTCCAAAACCTTGTCTACAATCTCTACACTTGAGTCCTAGGACAGCCTTGATCAGATCATTTATGTTTGCTCTATTTTTTCTTGCTTGTCTAATGGGCTTCATTGCCCCGATCTTCAGAAAACGTTTAAAGTGGTCACCATAAATAATAACTCCCCCTCACCTTAGCGGTATAGACAACAGCAGGTTCTGCTCCAAAGCCAGGTTGGAGAGCTGGGAGCACATCTGCAGGGCTCCAGCTTCGAACAAGCTAACAGTGTTGTTGTCCAGGAACAAGTGTTTCAAGTCTCGGAGGTCGTGGAAGTCTTGCGCCGTTACTCTCTGAATCAGGTTATTGCTAATGTCGAGTTTTTGTAGCCTTGCTGGGAGCCTGAGGGGCAACATTTGAACCTGGTTTTGGGACAACTCAAGAGTAGTTAAATTGGCAAGTATCTGCGCCCCATCGATGGAGGAGAGTGAGTTTTCTGACAAATAAAGATGGGAGAGATGCTCCAAGTGTTTCAGATCTCGAAACCTTACCACTTTGAGCTGGTTTCTCTCCATTTTTAAAGAGAGCAGAGATTTGGGCAGATTAATAGGAATTTTAGTCAGAAAGTTACCACTGAAGCTGAGAAATTGCAAAGATTGTAAAGAAGTGAAGAAACTAGCTGGTACAAGATGGAGTCTGTTATTCTCCATGCTCAGGCGTTTCAGGTGGGGAAGGGCCAGTGGTCCAGCTACAGATTCAATATTGTTGTCATCTAACATCAAACTCTGCAAACTGACAAGAGAGGAGAGTATGCTGGGAAACAGAGAAGAGATCAGATTGTTTTTAAGCTCAAGGATTTTTAATTTCTTCAGTCCTTCAAAATCGGATCCGTGTAGGACATATATTGAATTGTCGTTTAGTTTTAACACTTCAAGACTGGCTGGGAGAATCCTGGGGACTTGTCTTAACTTATTTTTGCAGAGTTCCAAGGTCTTCAAGGTACTCAGAGTTTTGAAAGTGTCATTTTCCACTGACTCTGTTCCACTGGCCAGCAGAATAAAATCTTCTAAAGCCAACATTTGGGTGAAGCTAGACATCTATAAAAAAGGCAGGGATGGGTCACAAAGAGAGAAAAGCAGTAAATTAAGATTATTATGGAAAAAAAATACACATTATCATTCAATACTAATGATACTTCAGATTTCTCTTCAAGATCTATTTAAAATTATCTCTTGGAAAATCAGGTCTTGATTTTTTTTTTTTGAGAGACAATGAGAGACAGAGTGAGCATGAGTGGGGGGGAGAGGCAGTGGGAGAAGGAGAGGGAGAAGCCGATTCTCCACTGAGCAGGAAGCCTGACACGGGGCTCAATTTCAGGACCCTGAGATCATGACCTACCTAAGCCGAAGGCAGACACTTAACTGACTGAGCCACCCAGGCGCCCCCATGACTATTTTTTTAAAAGATTTTATTTTTAAGTAATCTCCACACCCAACATTGGGCTCAAACTCACAACACTGAGATCAAGAGTTGCATGCTCCACTGACTGAGCCAGCCTGGCGCCCCAGGTCCTGACTATTTTTTATTTATGATTGCTGACAGTGTAAGATATCAAAAATACGTTGAGCTCTTTCACACACTATTGGTGGACATAATATTAGCTAACTTTTGATGCATATTCTCTGACCCAGCAAGTTTATTTCTAGCCAGAAGTACTTACAAGTTGCACAATGATTTATACAATAGGATGTTCTTTGTTGGCATCATCTTATAATAGTCCAGAATGGGAACAATCTGGAAATCTTTCACCAAACTATTAGCAGTTGTTAACTCTACAATGTAAAGTTATAAGAGATTTTCATTATCTTCCTTTTGCATTGTTTAGATTTTTTTAAGTTACAAATTACATTTAAAAATTTTTAAGCATCAAAAGTAAAAATTTTAAATGTCATAGACACTGCTATCACTAGGATGGGCCTATCAGAGAAACATTTTTCAACTATATTATAGTTTGAAAAACTAGCCTAGCCTCCCTATTCCCTACCCCTCAATTTGCATTCACTGATGAAAAAGATCCATGAAGAAACAAACAGGATACATGTGTTTCCATGTCTGTAAAGCAAAGATTCCATTCGTGCTACTCCTCTCCTAGATTTTAGAAATGATCAAATCTGATATACTTTCTCCGTGGTTTGCAAGTTCAAGTACTCCTATCTTTCCACCTATCTGTCAACCTCCTACCTTGCCATCTATGTCTTCTCAGGTTGATGTAATCCTTGGTATTTTGTTTTCAGAGTAAGATCATCTCTAGGCAGAAAGAGGAATTGTTCCAGGTTTTCTTCAGCTTGATAAAGATTCACAGAATTTTCAACCTGCTTTAGAATTCAACTGAGTTAAAATTTTCAAAGCACGGGGCACCTGGATGACTCAGCTTGTTAAGCATCTGCCTTCAGCTCAGGTCATGATCCCGGGGTCCTAGGACTGAGCCCGCGTCGGGCTCCCTGCTCCACGGGGAGCCTGCTTCTCCCTCTCCCTCTGCCTGATGCTCCCCCTGCTTGTGCTCTCTCTCTCTCAAATAAATAAATAAAATCTTTAAAAAAATGTTTTTCAACGCACAATTTAATGTCTTACTATCTACAGTTTTTAAATGTTTGATTTAATTATGCAGTTGAGCCCTTTTGTAATACCAATGCGTGGTTAACACCCTCAAGGTGGGTTAATTTTGCATCACATATTTATTATAGGTACTTATATTCTAGGAGGACATGTGATGTGAATTGTGGTATATTTTAAAGCTTCTCCTAATATGATACTTGTTAGAAGAATCTTATGTTAAAATTTCCATAAACAGATGTTTTTAATCGTAATAGTTTTGGCAGTTACCTTGGTTTGTATATGGCTGCTAATATGTGATATTTTCTTAATTATTAATCAGATGTATTAATTAGTCCTAGTCCCAATTATAATAGTAATTTTTTCTTGCACTTGAATATCTACAAGTGCCAAGTGCTTTTTTTATATTGTTAAAAAAGAAAAAAACACAAGCCCCAAATGGAGTCATTTGCCCCCCACCCGTGACAGCAAACCAAGACTTAATTACAGTTATAACCTCTCCTAAGAATGTGACCTTTTAACAGTCAACCTGAAATTTCCTGATCAGCATTAGTGACATATAATCATGATTAAAAACCCTGCCCATCTCTTCTTCCCACAAGGAACTTGACGGGACCTGAAACCATCCTTACTTACTGATTTGTCTATAACTCCCTTGCTCCACCCTCCTGCCTATAAATCCTCCCATTGGGTACAGCTTCTGGGAACATCTCTCTGCCTGCTAGATGAGATGCTGCCTGATTCATGAATTGCTTATTTATTAGATCTTCAAATGTACTCAGTTGAATTTTGTTTATTAACAATACATTATCACTAATTCTTCTAATAACCCTTCAAGTTTGCTATTATCAAACTTGAGAGACTTGAGAATTTTAACAAGGTCTGTTGGACTCTAAACAGATTGAACTCTAAACTCTAAACTCTTTCTTCCTCAACTTACCATTTTCTATTGCATCTGGTCTACAATTAATGTTTTTCAAAAAAGACAAAATCTAGACACAAATCATAGAGATTTAGAAAAGCAGAAATTTTAGAGATTATCTAGTTCAAATCTCCCATTTAAGGGATGAAGAATTTCAGCCCCCCCACCCAAAATTAAAAAGACCTGCCCAAGACTCTTCTTTAATAGACTTTTCATTTCTATGTGCCCTTTCTAGGCTTTCTTGCATATAAAGTCAGAAATGACTCTAGACATAGATCTTCACTTCTTAGATTGCTGATCTTCCATAAGAACTTGGGGCTATTAATAGTTCCACTTTTATCTGAGTGACCACAAACCCTAAAAGATTGCTGAGTATGCAACAAGTCTCAGGGGTGACATGGACCTGAATGGGCAATTTATTTGGGGACTAGACAAATAAGGTGTAGTATCAGAGCTTCAATTTGTCTTCATTTCTATTCGTCAAGTGTACAGACTGGCCTAAACAGTCAACATAATTCATGTTCTTAACTGAATCCAATGGACAGTTGTTTTCTTTTATTAAGTATAGAGACACTTCTTTTTTTCTTTTTGTCAGTCAATGCAGATTACTTTTGGTTATTATTAATTAAAATGGTTACCATCTTCTTGGGGCTCCAGGCTGGCTCAGTGGGAGAAGCATGGGACTCTTGATCTTGGGGTTGTGAGTTGGAGCCCCACGTAGGCTGTAGAGATTACGTAAAACTAAAATCTTAAGAAAAATGGCCGTCATTTTCTAAGTATTCACTATGGTTATCTTTATAAAATCTTGTGTTTAAGCAAGATTATTCCCTTTTTGGAAAGGGAAACTAAGGCCTGAGAAGGTAAAATATCTGGTCCAAGTATGTCTTGCTAGCAAGTGGAAAAGTTGAGCCCCCAACCCAGATTTATCTTACCCCAGCACACATATTTTTATTTTAACCTCACTACCATGACTTACATTTAGCAGGAGAATATAAAATTCTGGCACCACAAACAGTGGGGAAGATACTGATTTTCAAATTTTCAGTTGAATTTACAGAGCTGACAAAGGAAAATAATTCTGCTAGACCAGTTTTTCCATTTCCCTGGACTAAGCTGAACTGTACTCAAAAGATGTAAAAAAAGAGATGCTTTTGCCCTCGAGCTAACCTTGAGGCTACTGTGAGTTTTTTCAATGTTGCTTAAAAAGCAAGGCAAGTAGGGCTTGGTGTTAATGATTAGGTGTAGGAAGTTTCCCTAAGTATAATTCCTGCCATACATTTTTACAGTTTAGTGAACCTAATATATATGTAGATAAAAGTTACACTAAAATACGAAAAGTGAAAAAGAAGCAAGGCAAGTAAAATGAGGTAGAGCAGAGAAGCAAGGCCTGCTGACTTCCTCATGAAAGGCTTTGTTTCTGGTTTCTTCTGGGTAGCCTCTGCTGCAAGCATTAGAGGGCCACAGACCTTTCTTGGGCTCCTTATAGGTTCAATGTCCACAGGATAACTGAAATACGCTCATAGTTACAGCCTCAGACCTGTATGCATCAAGCCAGTAAGGAGTCTGTAAAACAATGTTGGAACTTTTCTTCCTGATCATCAATACTTGTTCTCTGTAAACACTTTTAAAGTCCTGGCAAGTATGGAGAGAATATAAAAATAATCCATAATCCCCCCGCTTGGTGATCAACTCTGTTCATGTATTTCTTACCCAGGAGGAATTTGAAGTAGGTTCTCTCCTTCCACAAAAGATGTAAAGCACAATCCTTTTAATTGACTGCTGTCATTGAGACACTCCTATTTGTCCTCTAAATGTAAGAGCCCAGACTGTAAAACTCTTAGAAGAAAATACGGACATAAATTTTCATGACCTTGGGTTTGGTAAAAGCTATCTTGGATACGACACCAAAAGCAAAAGTGACACACATGTAGAATAGTAAATGGGACTTACTGGAAATTAAAAACATCTGTGCTTCAAAGGACACCATTAAGAGAATGAACAACAGCAACAACAACCATAGAATGGGAGAAAATTTTCTCAAATAATAGATCTGATAGGAGATTTGTATTTAGAATATAAAAAGGACTCTTACAACCCAATAGTGAAAAGACAAAGAACCCAATTTAAAAAAATGGGCAAAGGATGGTCATATAGACATTTTCCCCAAAAAAGATATGCAAATGGTCAATTAGCACACAAAAAGAGGCTCAACATCATTAACCACTAGTGATATGAAAGTCAAACAATAGTGAGATACTAACAGACACTCACTAGGATGGTTATAATCCAAAAAAGGATAAGAAATGTTAGCAGGAATGTGGAGAAACTGGAGCCATCACATATTACTTGAGGGATACAAAACAATGGAGCCACTTTGGAAAACAGTCTGGCAGTTCCTCAAAATGTGAAACATAATTACCATATTACCCAGAGATTCCACTCTTAGGTATATACCCAAGGCAGATGAAAATATATGTCCACACAAAAACTGGTACATGAATGTTCTTTGGAGCATAATAGCCAAAAAAAGGAAACAACTCAAGTGTCCATCAACTAATGAATGGATAAACAAAATGTGCTATATACATACAATGGAATATTATTTAGTCTTTAAAAGGAAGTAAATTCTGAAATATGCTATAAGATGGATGAACCTTGAGGGCATTATTTTAAGTGAAAGAAGCCAGTGACAAGAGACCACAGGTTTAGGGAAAAAGATTGACTTCAGTTTGGGGCATGTTATTTTGAGATGATATACATATATGAAGAGGTCCAGTAGGCAGCTGGATAAGTCTGAAACATGGGGGAAAGGCATGAATTAGAAACTCAGTTATGGGAGCCATCATTCCTTATATAAAGTGAAGTCACTTAAGGAGACTGTACATAGTAAGAAATGGAAAGGCTGAGGACTGCAACTCCCTGGAGAAGCCCAAAAAAATAAGGGGCAATGGAAGAAAAGAAACCTACAAAAATGGTAGAAAAGAACTATCAGAGAGGAATCATGAGGACATAAAAGTGTGGTGCCATGGAAGGCAAAAGAGTGAGAATTTAAAGAAATAGGAGTGAGCCAATGTACTAGAGAGAACAGTTTTTTAACTGTGTGGAGTAGGTAGAAACCAAACAGTGGTGAATTAGAGAATAAATAGGAGGTGAAGTAGAGACAGTAAGTATAGATTATCCTTTTACGGAGTTTTGCCAATAAAGAGAGGCAGTAGCAGGAAGAGACACAGAGTTAAAATTATTTTATTTTGAAGATTTATTTACTTATTTTTAGAGAGAGAGAAAGAGAATGCAAGTGGTGGGGAGAGGGAGAGGGAGAGAGAAAATCTCAAGCAGACTCCCTGCTGAGTGCAGAGCCCAATGCAAGGCTCTATCCCACGATCCTGAGATCATGACCTGAAATGAAATCAAGAATCAGACACGCAACCAGCTGAGCCACCCAGGTGCCCCCAAATAATTTTATTTTTATTTTAATGAAAGAAGCCTATTTATAGGCTAGAACAGGACACTAGTAAGGAAAGAACAACTGAAAATATGGGTGTAGGGAGAATGATGGAGCAAGCTCCAGGTAGAGGTGAGGAAGATGGACTCCAGGGCATGGGTGGGACGCGGCCTTGAGCAGAACAAGGGAGGTCTCATCCTCTCTGTCTGGAGGAAAGAGTTTGCAGAATTGAATGGAGACAAGTTAGTCCACAGTAAGCAGGAGTTGAGGGAGATCAAGACTAATGGCCTCGGTTTTGTCAGGATTAGTCAATAAAATGGGAGGCTAACCATGGGTGAGAATGAGGATAGTAGGGATTGAGAAGACAACCCAAACTGTACTGAAGTTTTGGAAGATGTTGATGGAATGTAGGAAAGCCTGGCCAAGAAGAATTGAAAGGACAGATGGGTGACAGTGAAGACCCAGATGAGGTCAGAGACCTTAAATTTGCAGTGTTTCTACAAATTTGTGGTTGTTCCAAACCACACATTTATACACACATATGTGTAGAGATGTTGTGTGATCCTCTACCGGGTAGAGGCTATCCGGGTAGATGTAGGGTTAGAAGTCTCCATGAGGTGGCAAAAGAAGTAGAGTATGGCAGCTGAAAGCAAAGAAGATAATGACCAGAGAGCGGGAGAATTCGAGATTTCTGAGTGGAGGGGTTTCAGGTATAATGGTTATGATATCACCAAGTAGATGGCTGTGGTGAAGTGGAAGCGTAGATGGATACTTTCTCATGAGCTCAGGGAATTCTTATGAGCTAGGACATTGCACGCTGATGGCACCAAGAAGATGCAGGACTCGGGATGGAGAGCAAGACCAGAAGCCAGGAGAGGAAGGGGCTGAGGCACAGTATGAGACAAAGGAGGAAGAAACAAGGAGCGTTACAGCCCAGTGTCATGCACCTCCAACAAGTAGGCAGTTTTACAGATGAATGGATAATAAAGGCCCTCATGTCCTGAGGGCAGGAACTGTGAATTTTTCATCTTTTATCCCTAGTCTCAAACACAGCATTCACAGTCACAAACACAAATTATACAAATAAGTAATAGAAACATTTTTAATTGTGAGATATATGTATGTATCCATGGGCGTACACATGGTTCGTACGCGGTATGTGTGCATATATGTATGTGTTCGTATATATGTGTACATATATGTGTGTATACATATGTATATAATTTCTATTGCTATTAATCTGAAGATATTCTAAGGTATACAGGCACCTGATTCTGTAGAACATACATCCTATTCACCAAAGACAGCTAAAATACGGTCATTTAAAACCTAAGGGTTTTTAAAAGAGATGTATTATTGCTTAGAGCTTTTTATTTCCTTCACAAAACAATCCTGTCTTTCATCAACCTCTCTGCTGAAACTACCCTTCCAAGAGACAATTAACTGGATTAAAGTCAGAGAAGTGGCAGTATTACCATTCAGAGAACGTAAACCAATGACAAACGTGCTCATTCGATCACTGAATTTGATGAGAGGTATAATTTCATCCTACTGGCTGCAAGCAACAGTGATGAATCATTACCGGGCTTAGCTGATACTTCAGCTCTTGGCATCTCAGGCCCTCAGGACAAATATTTAAGCACCTTGCCCTTTAACCAGCTGTCCTGCTTGAATATTGAGACCTGACGGGGTCAGACTTGCTCTCTGGCATTAGGCACTAGTGGATTACAAGAGGACAATAAACATATCCACTAGGCAATTTTGCTTACTGAGCCTTGAAATCAATACCACGCCACATACTTTAAACTCTCCGTGTTTAGGCGCACCTACATTCCAATTTCTTAACCAAATGAAAGGGGAAGGTGTCTCTATTTGGAGGGAAAGTACATCCACCTGCTGACTCTCTGCACCTGCATCAGAGATGTATTTCCTTATCTTGGGGTTTGGATCTAGGAGGGAAGAGCAGTGACTGGTAAAGACAAAATCAGAGAGCCATTCAATTTTACAGGTAAAAGGAGCCCGGGATCACCAATCTAACCCACCCTTCTTACTTCACAAAGGTAAAAAGTAAGGCCCAGAGATTTTTTAACTGTTTGCTTAAGATGATTATATCTCTGGATAGGGGGAAAATTAGGATAAGAACGCTTGTCTCTCCATAACTTCCAAAATATCAAAGGCCAAAAACAAAATTCCTTTGTATTATAAAATTCAGACAAATCTATAGCACTCTTTGCAGCACTCTGAATAGGTAGGCATAAATAAAAAAGTCAAAATTAAAAGTTCATAGAACAAGTACTGCAATAACACGCCAAAACAAAAACACATATTTCCTCCGTAGATGTTTCCACAAAGCCCCTGATGCCTGGCAGGTATGTAGGGTTCATTATAAATAATTCTCATATGCTGGGCTTCATCTTGATAGTCTTACAATGCTCTAAGGATCACCTGCTTTCTACGGCACAAACAAAACTCCTTTTTATCCCCCGAAAGCACTCATCCTTAATCGTGGGGACAGCAAATAGCCATTTGCTCTCAAACTCTCTTTGTTAAGAAAGAGCCACTTCTTTACTTCTACTTTGCAACAACATAATTACATTTTTTAAAAATAAAAACTGAAATAAAACATCATTAATGATAGATTCTGATGGTTCTTGACTGTGTCTCTAAAAAGAAATATCCAGAGGCATACACCCATCTCAGCAGTAAAGGGCAAGCGGATAGTTAGCGCAACAACCCAAACTTGATAAGCACCACTTTTGAGTGTTGATCATTTACAGCTACACGGTCGCCCCTCACCCTGCCTCAGAAAATAAGATTGTGGCAACTAGACCGTAGAACGGTTACCTGAAGGCGTGGAATTTTGCTGTGGCTAATGTAGAGCTTCTTGGTGGTGGAAGGAAGAGTGGATGGCAGCTCCGTTAGCCTATAGCATTGCACCGAGTACACGGAATCACAGCTACATCGGCCGGGACAGGTAGGATGGAAACCGTAGCTAAGAGAAAGCAAAACGAGGAAAGCATAAAGCAGATGCATCTTCCAAAATGGGGCCTCCCAGGCAGCGGACGAGTGTTTGGGGGATGTCTCACTCTTTATACCATGAAATCTGATAATAGAATCTTATGAATGTGTACTCTGTCAATGTAAGAAGACAGGAAAGAAAAAATTCTCAATTTGCCTGGGTTAAAATGTTAGCAACAATTACAAAGGGCTTAAACATTGATAAGCTACCTTAATATTTGTAGGTGAGCAAAACCCTCGGTTATTTATGGCTTGGGAGGCTAATCAGCAAACACCTCTACTATCTGTAGTTTCCTTGTTTTGTTAAATGTGACACTAGGGAATTAGTGGGAAAAGACAAAGAGCTGTTTTATAGTGGGCTATAAACCTTTGAATTTGCTGTGACCCTGTATTAAAACCATTTTTGTAGGCCTGCAACAGGCAGGTGTTTTCTTCTCCTATTAACCAGTACGGGGAAATGGGCAGCTTTTCTCTTTATTATTGTTGTTCCAGTAACATTTTATTGCTAGGTGAAACAATGCGCTACCAAGGAGAGAGGTTTATAGCCACAGATAACTTGTTCGGTTCATCTATCACCCGATCCACCCAACTATCATATTTGAACAATATTTCTGCCATTCAAAAATACTGTTGACTCAGATGAGAATGGAACATCAAAATGGGTCCCTTACCTTTAACTATTTGTCGTAATGGAAGAAAAGGCCTCTAGTTTCTTCAGAGGAACTTGTGTGTTCTGAAGCCCCACTGCAGAGGGAAGCCTTCATTTGTTCCGGGCATGCCTTTGTTGAGGCTCTTTGACTTGCTAGGCTCATCCCTGCTGAGGAATTTAAAAGCATTTCAAGCAAAAGATTATACAGAAAAGCTTTCTCGTGCCCGGTGGAAGACCTGAATTTCCCCACGCTGGTTGGCCTGAGTGGATTGCTCCAAAGAAACCCTTTCTAATATTGAAAAGCTTTTCTGATGTGCTCTTCAACCCACCTCTCTTTGCTACAGTTTTCATTGTGAAGCCAAAAGTTTCTTTGCTCTAATAATCAGTTCATTCTATTTCTAGAGTAAGGATTTCTGTGTGCTTTTCTCAAAAGACTTGTCTGCTCCTCTTTTCTGATTTTTTTTACCTCTGTTTTCTTTTACTATCTGAGATAAGAAATGATAAGAGATTTCTTTTCTATCAATAGTCTGATTTTCAACAAACTTGACCATTTATTTCTCTTGTCTGGTGACAGAACTATTGTTTTTAAATTTTAGAATTTTCAAATCGGAAAGTCATGCTCAATAAAAGAAAATTTGGAAAAAAGAGCAAGGAGGGGAAAAAAAAAATCAATGTTAGTCTTGTGCCCCAATCAAACAGTTTTCCAGTTTCTTTTCTCTGCCTAGACTTTGAAAAAACAAAGAGAACAACTCATGGAACACTTTTTTCCTTCTGTGTTGCTAAAAGGGTAAATGCATGGTTACTTAAAAGGAAATACCTACCAAACCCTATGCTGTCATCTGCCGTCAGCTGACACCTAATTTTTCTGTTTTGTAGCACAGAGATGAGTTCCATTTCCTATCCTCTGTTGGTCACTGCAGGATACCCTTTGCTTTGACTGAGCCCTGAAATTACACTGTATTACATTTTTTTCTTCCATGGTATTTCCATAGCTTTCCTGCAATTTTGGCATTATCTCTGTTACTATTTTATGCTGTGAACAGTATTATTTCATCAGGTTGTAAACATACTCATATACAACTGTATATTCTGCCCCTTTTACTATTATATTTTTCATGTGATTGTATAGTTTCCATAAATATAAATTTAAACGTGTAAGAGTCCATCAAGAGTATTGTCCCAGTTTGATTAACTACTAAGTGTAGGTTGTTTCCTAATTTGAACATGAAAAATATAAATAATTTGGATCATCAAAAAATTTGAAAATGATTTGAAGAACAAAAGCTCTATTGGTTCCCCCAGACCATGCCTATTTATTTAGAGTGAAGCTGAAAAGTCTTTTATTTTTTTTCGAGTAGAAGGCAAAGTCTTATTGATAGCATAAACTGCAGAGAAAGTAGAGTACCAATGTACAGCCTTGGTGTTTGCAGGACACGCATATTTTGTTGCACCTGCTCTGGAGGCGACAGGCCCCTCTGCAGTTACGTTGTGCTAAGAAGCCACAAACACTCAGCTCCTGGCGCGCTTTCTGCACTTTCGGAGTCTTCCCATATTAACGAAGGGCTACAGTTTTAAAATTCCCTACATTTAGCTTGTGTTTTTAGGTCTTGAGTTTATGGATCCCTAAGGCTAAGTGTGAGACATACTGTTTTTTTCTCTAAAAAGATTTAACAACACCTTATCTGATCATTATTGCTTGGCTTCTTTGGGCAAGGAGAAACCTAGTAAAGAAACATGGTGTCTTTCTCAAGAATGGAAACGCAAATGATTCACCTAGCAACTGTTCAAAATATAGCCCAGAATCTAGGTTTAATCTTTCAGCACCAGAAAGATTGCCACCTCAAAGAATATGCTTCGCATTTGAATTTGGGTTGAATTAGATTCGTGTCTTTTGTTTAGATTCTCAAGCCAGGATCCTCCCTGACTTGCTTTCTCATGTTTTTTTATCTTTATTCCCCCTAATGGCCTCCCTTCATTTGTTCCTTTCTAGAACCCAAGGATTCTCAACTAGGGTCAATTTGGCAATGTCTGGAGACATTTTCTATGACAATAAAAGGTCGTTGTGATTGGGAGAGGATAGACAGTATCACGGGCATCTAGAGAGTAATGGCCAGGGATGCTACTAAACTAACTCTACAATGTACAGGACAGCCCCACAACAAAGAACTAAGAAGTCCAAAATGTCAACAGTGCCTTTGTTAAGAAACCCCACAATAAATACAGATGTGTATCTCAATGCAATGGATATTGGCCTTCCTTGGTTTATTAAAAGCCAAGGGCTAGTTCCCATTATAGACAGGAAACTAAATTCTAGAGATGAAACTGACTAACCCAAGTTTTCTCTGATATAGGTTTGTAAGCATTGGCTTGTGATTCCTATTATAAAACTGATCAGCCAAGAGCTAAACAGAAGGCTTTAATTTATGAAAATCTCCTTCTGAGATAAAAGAAGTTTTAAAGAATCAAAAATTATGAGTATGATTCTTTTTAAACTTGTTTCCTTCTTGGGGTGCCTGGGTGGCTCAGTTAGTTGAGTGTCAGGCTCTTGATTTCATCTCAGATCATGATCTCAGGGCCGTGAGATCGAGTCCCACATTGGCTCTGCCCTCAGCGGGGAGTCTGCTTGGGATTCTCTCTCTCCCCCTCTGTCCCCTACCCTTGCTCTCTCTGTCTCAAATAAATAAATAAATCTTAAAACAAACAAACAAACAAACTTGTTTCCTTCTTGGGAATGTTGCAGAAAAAGTCTGTTTAAAGTAATACAAAAAATAATTTTTCTACTACTTAACCTCTCTAAATCTCAATTTTTTCTTTTGTAACTGAAGATAAAATGAAGGGAAATAATTTCCATCCTACAGAAAGGAATAGATGAAATGAACTAAGGCATGTCAAGTCTACGGGTGAAAAGGAAGTCTCAATATATGATAGTTGTATTGGTTTGGGTTATTACTTACAAGCAATGAAAAACAATTCTGGCTAATTTAAGCAGAAAAAGGAATTATGGATAATTGGGTAGCACACAGAATTGTGAAAACCTAGGGAACCAGATTTGGAAATGGCAAGAATAAAAGGAAGCCTCTATAGCCAGAATCACAGGCAAAAATCACACTTCCATCTAGTGTCACCGAGGAACACGGATGCCCTGGCCTCCACCGCTGAACCAGAAATTGTGTACCACTGCTGGCCCCCACTGCTACTGAAAAAAGATGTCGCTACTCCCAGCCCCATCTCTCCTCCCTACCAAGAGGAACTGTCCCAGTCCTTGCCTCACTGTCTCCAAGGTAAAAATCCCAGGTGGATTATTTTGGTTAGCTGACCCCAGATTATATGCCTGTGCTCCAGCAGTCACAGAGTCGGGACAGTATGCTTGTCAGACAACTTCAGTTCATTATGGGAGGAAGACTCTGTTTACCATATTCAAGTTACAAAAGGTAGGGAATTCCCTAGACAGAGGGGGCTCAAATATGGGCAACCCCCCCATTTATAGTGATGAATATCCACTATAAAAGTCATTTCATCTTCACCCCCTCTGCTTACCATGGCCACAAAAGCCAAATGAGTTTTGAGTGAGTTACAATCAACTGGGGCCAAACAGATTCCATTTCCAACAACTCTTGTGACGTGGCTTTTATATAATTGTTTCCCTACAGTTCCCTGACTGATTGTTTGGAAGACTATAAAAATTCTAAGGAGATGATTTAAGGTATTCTTACACTTTTTAATCTAAGTGCAAAAAAAAAAAAAAGATAACTAATGTTAAACGGTGTTCAGAATGCATTTGTTTGGGGCCCCTTGTAGAATTAATCTATAAGAAGCATAAATGACAGGGGCTGATGAGGGGGGAGTCTATGTTTGATCTGTAAAGTCTGACAATCTGAGAAATAAACAGTGACTTGACAGTGGATGAAAGAGGAAGAATCAATGATTAGTAAACTCTGATACCATTGTTGATAAATGGTGGTTTTAGATAATGCTGCAACAAACCTAGAGCTGTGGGAAAGGGTAAATAAAGGATGTAAATCAGGTAGCAGGTGGAAAAGCCGTTGTAGTTGGTCTTGAGTAAGGAAAAAAATGTAGTAATAGAGATTTTGAAAATTGTTTTTTGTTATGTTTTGTCTTTAGGTTTGGGTACACCACACAAAAATGTAGTGGCTCATAAATTTTAACTATGGAAGAGGTAAAATAATTCTCAAAGTTTAAATTATACTGGGTGCATTATTAGTCAAATCAAGCAGACCATTGTTAAATAAACCTTTCTCTTTCGGTTGAGAAAAAATACTTCTTGGATTTTAAAGACAAACATGTATTTTGTAGATATTCCTAGCTCCTGTGCCAATATAAAAATACATTTAAGTATGCTCTCTGGCAGGTATCAAAGGTATGTCTTGAAAAGTGACAGTTTTTAGATTCCTAAGTAGACTGTTGTAATATCTTAATTATTAAACTGATTCCACAAATACTTACATCATTCCGACCATATTCTATGTTCTGCTTTAGGACCTGGAATTCGAAGATAAGTAAGATACAGTTACCGCTGCAAGGAGCTCACAGTCTAAGGGGCTCCAAAAAACTATGATGAGTGTTGTAGCAAGTGTATGCAGGAAACTAAATGGTGATGGTATCTACAGCTCCACATGAGAAGAAAAAAGGAAGGTTTCCTGAAAGAGATGTCTGATCTGTCTAATCCTAAATCACTGCACCAAAATTCTCAAGTTTTAAGAAGAGGGCAAACAGTTTTTCTATATGTATATATAAAAGAAATTATCAGAAGGAGAATAAGGCTCGGAAATCACTTTGGGATGCCCAGACTTACTTCTTCACTATGCCTATCTCGAAATTTCATATTGTTAGTAAATGTGAATAAATATAATTTAAATAATACGTATGAACAGGATATTCCAAGACTTTATCCACATTGCTCAAGTAAAATGTAGTAGATTTTCCTTGTCTTGATTCATCATACAACTGTTTACAGCGACCAACATCATTTACTTTACCTTTTCATTTTTCCTGGTGGGGTTACTAGAGGCTAAATGAAATCTGCAAAGCTTAGTACAGGGCCTGGCACACAGTAGAGTTTAATGAATGGCAGTCTCCCTCTCCAGTCCAGAGTGGGTCTTCTATGGCCATTCAATACAGTGCCTTTGCAATCGAAGACGCTCTGATACATGTTTGAACTCTACACTAACCTCACAGCTTAAGTACCAGTACTCAACCAAGAAATCCTTAGCCCTTTCTCTTTTTCCCAGTCTCCTCAGTTCCCACCCCATTTATTCTTAGAAACACCTTGTGGCAAAACTCCGGAGGGATAAGTTCCTAAAACAAAACTGTCACATTTAAGTTCTATTAGAAATTTTTAATCACATAAGCATGATTCATAGAACAGTTATTGGAAGTTTCTGCCAATGCAATTGCAAATAGAAGTATCAACATTTTATTATTGCTAAGAAAACAAATTCCACAGGAATTGAGATTACATACAATACCAAATTCTAGAGTAGGTCAAGATAAGGCAATCAAAAATAAATAAATAAATAGATAGATAGATAGATAGATAGATAGATAAATTTATCAAGCAGGGGTGGGGGGAAGGCAATAAATGTAGGCAAAGCACTCTGACAACAGATGGCAGCACTGGACTATCAAACTGCTTTTCCCTTCCATATTAGGTTGTGACTTGCAGAAATGCAAATCGCTGGTAGAGGTGGGCGAAAGATAATGTCTACATAGAGGGCACCTCATGAACATTTGAAATAGTCACATAGTACCGAGATAGCAAGCACACAGAGATGTGGCCGCTGCTACATAGTGGGATCATGAGAAGGGACAACACGAGATAAAAGCATTCTGAGACACAGAGAGTGTGATTTGTTGAAGTTGTAAAGGTTGTAAACAGAATTGGAACTGGGTTCTACAATCCTGAAAATGGGGTATTCACCGAGGATCAGAGCACTGGAAGCATAAACACTTAAAATGCTTTTCAGCCATACCCACACAGTATGATAGGAAGTTGAATGATATTTTTTTTTAAAGAAATTAAATTTATTTCCAAGTATAGTCCATACCAACTAGAGAGTGATAATAGAAAGTGAGTATTATAATTACTTTTTGGGTACTATTTCTTACATATTAATAGATTTGTATATGGCTTATAAGTGGGAATATATATATATATATTTTTTTTTTTTTAGAAAAACTTTTGGACAGGGATACCTGGGTGGCTCAGTCAGTTAAGCACTGATTCCTGATTTTGGCTCAGGTCATGATCTCAGGGTCCTGGGATTAAGCCCCACTAGGGTTCTGTGCTGGGGTGAGCCTGCTTAGGATTCTCTTTCTGCCCCTCCCCACTCTCAAAAAAAAAAAAAAAAGGAAAGAAAGAAAGAAAAGAAAAAGTTTTGGACTGATTTGCCAATTTATTATGCTGGTAACTTATACAAAAAGAACCCTCATCCCTCTATATTCCATGGTTAATAGCTAAGACTTTGGAGAAAAAGACAACTAGATTGAAATCTCACCTCACTTGATTATTAGCTGTATGACTTTACCAAGATACTTAAGCTCTCATCCGTTAAATCATCTATTAAAAAGTGAATAATAGGGGCGCCTGGGTGGCTCAGTCGGTTAAGCGACTGCCTTCGGCTCAGGTCATGATCTCAGGGTCCTGGGATCGAGCCCCGCATCGGGCTCCCTGCTCCGCGGGAGGCCTGCTTCTCCCTCTCCCACTCCCCCTGCTTGTGTTCCCTCTCTCGCTGTCTCTCTCTCTCTGTCAATTAAATAAATAAATAAAATCTTTAAAAAAAAAAAAGTGAATAATAGCTACCTCATATGATTTAGTGTCAAAGAATTAAAGCAAATAGCATAATGCTTTACACATAGTGTTTTCAACAACTGAAAGCTGTTCTTTTTTAAGATTTTATTCATTTATTTGAGAGAGAAAATGTGAGAGAGAGAAAGCACGAGTGGGGGGAGGGTCAGAGGGAGAAGTAGACTCCCTGCTGAGCAGGAAGTCCTGATGAGGGACTGGATCCTGGGACTCCCAGATCATGACCTGAGCCGAAGGCAGACCCTTAACCGACTGAGCCACCCAGGTGCCCCCTGGAAGCTGTTCTTAATGTGATTCCATGTATGTGCTCCCCTCCAATTTTCAATTATTTACTTCAAATTCCTGAAAATGCATTGCTAACCATAATATGTACAGAGAAAGTGGCTGGAACCTTGGTAGCTGTAGTAATGATGTTCTTGCAAATATTGCAGATGGAAATAAAGTTAATTTCAAATGGAATGAGAACAGATACATATTTTAGTTTTATATTATTTATTGTGTATTAAAACCTATGTGAAGGTGCCTATTTAATTAAGCTCAAGGCAAAATCTCACAGTTTTGCTTAGCTAAGTTTGCTGAAACCAAAGGACTTTATTGACCAATGCTAACTAGTGTGCAAGGGGTCATTGCGTTGGCGAGGGGTACACAATGCAGGCTTTGGTGGTGATCAACTGGAAGAGTCTGTTCCAGATCACAGGAGTCTATAGTGGGCTAGTACAATATTTCCTTAGGCAATGCAAGAGAGACAGTTCTCACCAGCCTACTCTAAGGTCTGATTTCTCCTTCCCTTTCTAAGACTGGACTACTCTAGAAGTGGAAGGGGCTTGACAGTGAATAGGCTAATGGTAAAGAGCAGTTTGTGAACACTCCAAAGTACTACAAAATTCCAAATAAAAATTGTAGCTATGAGGGTTAGACTCACTAGCCTACGAGTTCTGCTTGAGTGAGGCTCATGTCTCACTTGTGTGTGTCCAATATATGAATCTTCAGAGTTTTTTTTTTATGAAATGTCACTGTGGGAACACTTCAGTTGTTGAAATAAGTACACTTTTAAAAACACTTCCTTGGGAAACGTATGACCTGTGGTGTAATATTAAGGAATACCAAGTGCCAAGCACTGAAGTTAAGCATTTTACCTTACTACTGAGTGAAGTAAATTTTACCAACTAAGGCTTTGAGGTTAAAGAATACAACTAAATGGGACAGCTAATATGTGACAGGGTGTAAAACTTGAACCCAGGTCTGCCTCTTAATCACAAGACAAAAGGTCTCGCATGAATTCAGCAAAACCTGGTCGGCCGCTGTCCTTCAACGCACAGCTCCAGGCAGTTTCCACCCGGAATTTAGGGCCTGGTTTAGCAGGAAGAGCCCGTATGTCCACCCACCTCACCCTCCACAGGCACTGTAATGGAAAGGTAAAACGTGGCCATTGCGCATGCTCACACCGCCCTGCCTCGCATTCCCTTCCCTGCCCCTGGAAGTCTCCGCAGCAACTGTCCTGGAGGACTTTAGATAGGCTCCCGCCCACTGTGAAGTCAAATGGGCGGAAGCCGTTCATGTCTGCGACGTGGACACCCTTCTCTTCCCCACCCTTTCCAACTTGGAAGCAAACACGACGCATTCCCGTTTCTCGGGGATTCAAGCCGGAGTTTGCCAGTTGTCAATATGGCCACTGACGGGCCGGTCCCAAGCAGAGGCTTTTCATAGGCCAAGGTCTCATCCTAGCCCCGCCCATTTCATCCCGCCAGGCTGCGTCCGCCTAAGTCTTCGCTACGCATGCGCAGCGGGGGCGGGCCGGGAGGTGGGACGGCCCGATTCTTCCGTGTGCCACCGTCGCCGCCTTGGCTTCACTGCTCTTGCCACTGCGGGGCTGCATTGCCGGCGTTAGCCGCGCGAGGGGAAGGGAGGGGACCGACGGAGCGTGCGTGCGCGGGGGTCCCCGCAGTCCCAGCAGTTCCTCTCGCGCGGGGTGGGCGGCGGGGGGCAGTAGCAGTCGGGGGAGGTCCTAGACGGCGCCATGTCGGCGGGCGGCCCGTGCCCGGCAGGAGCCGGAGGGGGCCCAGGGGGCGCCTCCTGCGCCGTAGGGGTCTCCCCCGGCGGGGTATCCATGTTCCGATGGTTGGAGGTGCTAGAGAAGGAGTTCGACAAGGCCTTCGTGGATGTGGATCTGCTCCTGGGTGAGATCGATCCGGACCAGGCGGACATCACTTATGAGGGGAGACAGAAGATGACCAGCTTGAGTTCCTGCTTTGCGCAGCTTTGCCATAAAGCCCAGACTGTGTCCCAAATCAACCACAAGCTAGAGGTGAGCTGTGGGCCCTTGGAGGAGGTGGCATTCAACCGCAGTCATCAGAGCCCATTTAACGCACCGGTGAAAAGACCCTAGAAAACTACCCACCGGGGCACTAGGGCTTCAAATGTGACAGGGGAGTGCGTGTGTATATATGTGTAAAGGAAAGGAGTGAGGTGAGGTTGTAGAAAAAGGGGTGTAGATCGACCTGTGGGTGTCCTGGGGTCCTGTCACCCACCTTCCTAGTATCTCTATGAGGAAGAAACAGGAACTGATTACAGCAGCCTACTGTACATTTAACATTAACAAACCAAAGACTTGAGCTCAAGGATTCTCTATCCTAAGAATATCTTGGCCAACCTTGCAACATTCGAGTTCGTATATGGATTTTCACATTGATAAACTAGGTTTGTGTATCACCAGACTGATAGAGTGTTGATTGTTTTTAACTATTTCAGATCAACGTCTCTCACACAGACATACTTTTCCTTTCATGCATGAACAATTTAGGGGAATTCTATCAGAGCTCTTAGGAAAATTTAGTGGAATAAAACAGCATAGTATCAGTGTTCTTCTCAGTTTACAGTTGGTCTTTAAATTACAGGCAGATACCACCAGAATACTCTATATAATTTTTCACATGACTTGTAACATTGAGGTTTTGTTTGTTCTTCACCCTATTTCCCAAAGTCTGGATTTATTTGTGAGAGTGTGTGAAGAATGGTCATTTGCTTTAGTCTCTAATCTTGGTTGTGGGTGTGGGTGGAGTGGTGGTGGTGGTTCCAAAAAAGAAAAAAAAAAACCACCTACCACATTGTGCAGGAAGTTAAATTAATGCATTATTACAGTATTTAGAAACATGGGAGATTAATATTACTACATAAAGAGCATTTGCTAACTAGATAATTTAAGAGATGAATCTTTCATCTTAAAGTAGATAAAAATAGGATAATCAGTAATGTGCAAAGCTCTTTGAACATTAGGTTTCCTAAGAAATCATCATTGCTATCGGTTATAATGATTGAGAGTACCCAGTGGATTGAAATCAGTAATAATATCAGATATATATCCTCTCTGTGATTAGTGGTTAGCATTCTTTCTCTTCCCTGTCAGTTAGCCATGAAAAAGGTGGTGTAATTCATCTGTGATTAGCATAGATGCAAATCAGAGATTTTGTTGAAAGAACTGTTCATTTCTTCCATCCTTTTTGAAAAGGTTGGAATGGAAGTGCTGATAGGAAGCTAATCACTTCTTGTTCTAGGTGTATGAAAATGTTTCTTGATTTCTTGATTAGTAGTTATTTCTAGAAGATAGTTTATTTTTCACATAATGCATTTATGTGAAAATGCATTTAATGGTTTTTAGAAATAGTACTTTAGCTTTAAATAACAGAGCAAAAGTAGCTTTTGCCACATGAGAACTTTCATATCATTTACAACTGCAAGTATCTACTGAGGATAAACAGCTTTTTAAAAATGAAACACTATCTACCTGATTTTTTTAAGTGACCAAAGGATACTTTCAACAGTGATATTTTGATGTCAGATATAATATCTAATTTTGGAGAAAGGATTATTCTGTGAGTAGGAGGTAGTGCTCTGTCTTTTTCATCTTTATTTTAGATGAATATTCAGAGCTGTAATAAATTATGTATATTCTTTTTCTCAGAAATTGTAATTACACATTCTGACTCCACATCCTGGCTTAGGAGGTGGAGTTATTTCTCAAAATGAGAAATGCTAGCCTGTCATGATGTGAGCATGTTTCTTCAACATGCTCGAAACCCTTGACTTAAAAGATCTTAGAAAATGGGGAGGGGACATTTTGTTTTTGTGTTTTTTCACTTACATTTGACTTACCTGTTTGTGGGGTTAATCTTTCTGCATTTAGCAGGTGTTACGGTCTTCGTGGAATTGGTTATGTACTGCTGAGGAGAGAGGGTCCTTGTCAGTAGTGCCTTTCAAGGTAGATCTGCTGTTGGATTATTTGCAGAATTTCCAAGGTTGCTTCATATACTGTTATCAGTCCCTGAGATCTTGAAATCTTAGAAAAGATTTCCATACTTTCTAGCCCTGTTTTATTTCTTAATAAGTGGATTGAATTAGTTCTATTCGCACCTGTGACGGGCAAGTGCATTTGTGGTTTGATATAACAGGTGTGCACTGAATTTCAGTGGTTTTAGAGATTAATACCTTAAACCATATTACCATAATAAAATATTTTTATAATCAAAACACAGATATCTCCAGTATGGCTAACTCATATTTAAATTGGCCTTGAGTATCTTTGCAGATTGCTCCTTCTTCTGCCCAGTTATTGTGTCTTTAGGTAACACCATGTTTAATATTAACATGGCAGTTAGGAGAACAATTTTAGCTGCAAAAAAATCATAGGTTACATTTTAAAATAAAATATAAATGACATCTATGTGACTCCTGCTTGCCATAAGTTATATTTGGGGAGAGGGCTATTTATAAGGGGAAGGGGAGGGCAAAGAATATCAGAATATATTAAGGGAGTGCCATTTCAGATTACTCACATCTCTCTTACTTACCTTACCCACCTGCTTGAGAATCCCTGCTATGGTATGCTACTTGGTGACAGCTGCGCTGGAGTCACAGGTACTGATTGGGACAGTAGTAAGAGTAGTAGTAGTAATAGTAGCATTAGTGTGTTGGAGTAGAACAAAGATTGAGAACCAGTGCTTTAGAAAAACCCACCTCTCTACCTGGAAATGCAGTTTTCTACCTCTATACCCCTTCTTTAAAATAACAGCAAAACAATACGTCTGTCACATCCTACTTTCTGTCAGCAATTGCTGAATCAGTATATCTTTTTAAAGCAATTTACTGTTCACAGCCATCAGTG
This sequence comes from Phoca vitulina, assembly GCF_004348235.1. Taxonomy (NCBI): domain Eukaryota; kingdom Metazoa; phylum Chordata; class Mammalia; order Carnivora; family Phocidae; genus Phoca; species Phoca vitulina. The sequence continues at coordinate 44,178,467 of NW_022589712.1, forward strand.
GAGAAACTTTTAACTTTGGTCTAGAGACATGTTTATAATGAACTAATGACGTACTGTTCTTTCACTGCTTTAAAGCTGTCCTGTTTTTAAACAAGCAGTGAGGCCATTTTGTAGCATTGAACTTGAAGGTTAATATTGATTCAGTATGTATTTATTGAGCACTAATTATGGTGCCAGATGCTGTATTGGATATTTGGGATACAATGGAGAGCAAAAATGGACACAGTCATTTCTGTTACAAAGCTTGGATTCTATTGGATAGTTAATTGGAATAATTATCACGTAAGTGTGAAATTCCAACTTTGATGAGTATTATGAAAGGTACCTAGAATAAGGAGAGCCTGTTCTGGGGGATCAGGAAGGCTCCTTTTGGAAGTGACTATTGAGTTAAGACATAAAGGATAAGTAGGAATTAATTAGGCCACAAGAAATAGGAATGTCATTCAATATTCCAGTAGAGAGAACAGAAAGTGGAACGCACCTGTGACGGGCAAGTGCATAATGCACTCGAAGAACTGAAAGAAAGTTGGTATGTGTTACAAGAGCAAAAGGCCAAAGAAATGAGATGCAACATAAGTTTGAACAGGTGGGTAGGGACCATATCTACTTGATTTTATTGGCCATGCAGTAGATTTGGGGGGCTGTATCCTAGCAGTGGGAAATGTTTTAAACTAGATGGTAACCTCAGGTATGAGATTAGATTAGCTCACTCAAGCTAGATTAAGGAGAGAGTTTGGGATAGTGAACAGAATGAATGCAGGAAATCATTTAGGAGGTTCTTATTCTGATCCATTTGAGAGGATAGTGAGGGTAGGATAGTGCAGGATAGGAAGGATAGTGCAGGGTAGGATAGTGAGATGGAGGTAAGTGTTCAGAACAGGAGAGACTTGAGAGGTGAAAATGAACAGTGTAGAAATGGATTGGAATGGAGGGATGAGGGAATTTAGGATGACTCCAAATGTCAGTTGGCTGGATAAATAGATAGATGTGAGTTATTATTAACAATAACTGTATTGCTAACCTTATTGATCAGTTACTAATGGCCAGACTCTATGTGTTTTGCGTATATTGATTCATCTAATTCTCATGATAGTTCTGTGTGATAGGTTTAGTATTATTATTATTTCCATTTTACTCAGGATTAAGTAAGGGGCCCAAGGCTCCAGAGCTAGAGAAACCGGTTTCTCCAAAACACACATTTATGCCTGGTGGGAGGTAGCAGGAGGTGGAAAGAAAAGCAGGCAGAAAGAGTAAATGTGGGTGGATAGGTAGCAGGAAGGAAGAGTATGGGGTTCCAGGGAAGTATTGTTATAAAAATTAAACATGTTTATAAGCCAATGAGATGCATCTAGTGGAGAGGAAAGCTGAATATTCTAGCGAAAGAGAGGGATAATTAGTATGCGTAAGGTTTCTGAACGAAGAGGAGATCCAAGATACATGTAGAGAGAATGGCCTTATGTTGAAAGGATAGCTTTTGTACTTTGAGGCAGAGGGAGACAGTGTTGAGGGAGGGGAAAACAGTGAGAGCAGAAGGTGGGAGGTTGAGAGAGTTTTTGTCTGATGGTTTCTTTATTCTCTGTAAAATTGGAGCCTGGGACAACTGCTGAAAGTGGGTGAGAGTAATAAGAGCTTGGAGAGAGTAAAAAGTTTTGAAATAGGGAAGAGTGGGAGAGCCAGCTGGCCAGAGAAATAGAAGGACTGCCAGGCACCGTTGGGGACTTACTTGGAGCTAGTTATCATAAATTCATGGTACAACGAGTCTGCCCTGTTGTGTGGCTTTCTCCGGCAATGCTTACATGGCTAGTAACAGGCACAGTGATGACAGTGATAATCCAGTGCTGTAGCAGGGGGTTTGCTATGTAGGCAAGAGTGTTACTGAAATGAAAATGGTAATGGGGATGAAGAAAAGGAGATAATCTTCCATTAAAGAAGGAGAAACAGGATTTGATAATTATGTACGTGCGGAGGGTGAGGAGAAGAGGTTGGATGCCACCACAATTCTGTTTGACAAATGGATTAGTTGATAGCTGTTTAATAGTCTCCCCCAAAATTCATGTCTACCCAGAACCTCAGAATGTGACCTTATTTGGAAATAGTCTTTGCAGATGTATTTAGTGTAAGGGTAGAGATAAGATCATAGCAGCTTAGACTGGACCCTAAATCCAATGAGATTGTCCTGATAAGAGACACTGAGGACACACAGAGACACTGAGAAGAATGCTGTCTGCAGAAAGAATCTGAGATTGGGATGACATGTCGGCAAGCTGAGAAATGCCAAGGATTGAGGTCGACCACCAAACACTGGGAGACAGGCATGGAACAGTTTCTCCTTCAGGGTATCCAGAAGGAACCGATCCTTGATTTTGAGCTCCTGGCATCCTGAATTGTGAGAGAATAAATTTTTGTTCTTTTAAGCCACCAACTTTGTGGTGATTTGGTATGATGGCCCTAGGAGACTTAGACCATTTACAGAAGTAAGGAATCCAGGAGAAGGAACAGGTCTGACAGGAAAGATAATGAGTTGAGTTTAGAAGACTGTGCATAGTTAAGGTCCTTATCCTTTCTTGCATATTCCTAACATAGTCTCCTAGTTGATTCTTACCCGCTCCAAACCATCCTTTCATTGTCAACGTCATTCTAAAATGTTTCATTTGAACAGTTCATATTTAAAAAAGGCGCAACTCTGATTCTGGTCGCTCTTCTTTTTATACTTCCCTTTTACTCATTGGCTAACATTCAGACTCTAGCATGGTGATCAGTGCCCACCCAGTGCGTCTGTCCTCACCCCCTTGTCACCCCTTCGTGGCTGCTTTTGCCTCTCAATAAAACTGGTTTGTGTGCAGTTGTCTAAATAGGCCTTGCTCTTGCATGGCGTTGCTACTTTAACATAGGCTTTTGTGTATAATGCCTTCTCTGCCCCATTGTCTACAGTATCACACACCCACTTGTCTTTCAAGATACCACTTACATCACCATCTCTGAAGGCTGTCCTCACCCCATTTATCTCTGCTCTCTATAGGCAGAGGCTGTCAACACCTTTAACTCACTTGGACTGTTAAATTGGTTATGTTGTACTACCATTAATGGTTGCCACAGCTCTTTACCTCTAGAAGGTAAGATCTTTGAGGGTCAGGACGATGGCTTATATGAAATAATCTTAATATCAAATGCTTCGCGAAAGCTGACTTTGGGTGGGAACATTTTCTCTTCGTGAACCCACTTTGGTTTCTTTCTTTTTTTTTTTTTTTTTTAAAGATTTTATTTATTTATTTGACAGAGAGAGACACAGCGAGAGAGGGAACACAAGCAGGGGGAGAGGGAGAAGCAGGCTTCCCGCGGAGCAGGGAGCCTGATGCGGGGCTGGATCCCAGGACCCTGGGATCATGACCTGAGCCAAAGGCAGACGCTTAATGACTGAGCCACCCAGGCGCCCCCCATTTTGGTTTCTAAGAATTGGTTGGTGGTTTTTTCCCTGTAGTGCTTTCAAAACCTTAATGAGTAGTGAGTAATTCCTTCCAGATTAACATCCGGTTAATTTACATGTGGATTTCAGAATTGGTGTTTCGTTGGCCCTTTTTTAAAATTGGAAATTTGAAACTCACACATTAAATACCAACCTTTCTGACCTATAAACATCCCTATCGCACTTGAGAGGGGTTTTCGTTTCTCAGACCTTTCCGTACACAGTATATTAGCTGATCTCCATTCAGTACTCGGGTGAATTTCTCCTCTCCGACTGACCCGTTTTACGTCTTTTTTTTTTTTTTTTAATTTAAATTCCAGTTAGTCAACATACAATGTAATATTCGTTTCAGGTGTACAATATAGTGATTCAACACTTGCATACATCACCCAGACTTTCACTTCCTTTTTTTTCCCACTTTTTTAAAAAAATTTTATTTTATTGTGTTATGTTAGTCACCATACAATACATCATTAGTTTTTGATGTAGTGATCCACGATTCATTGTTTTCATATAACACTCAGTGCTCCATGCAGTACGTGCCCTCCTTAATACCCATCACTGGGCTAATCCATCCCCTCCACCCCCCTCCCATCTAGAACCTTCAGTTTGTTTCTCAGAGTCCATAGCCTGTCATGGTTCATCTCTTCCTCCTATTACCTGCCTTTCATTTTTCCCTTCCTTCTCCTAATGTCCTCCATGCTATTCCTTATGTTCCATAAATAAGTGAAACCATATGATAATTGACTTTCTCTGATTGACTTATTTCATTTAGCATAATCTCCTCCAGTCCCATCCATTTGATGTAAAAGTTGGGTATTCATCCTTTCTGATGGCTGAGTAATATTCCATTGTATATATGGACCACATCTTCTTTATCCATTTATCTGTTGAAGGGCATCTCAGCTCTTTCCACAGTTTGGCTATTGTGGACATTGCTGCTATTGGCCCTTCTTTTCACTACATCAGTGTCTTTGGGGTAAATACCCAGTAGTGCAATTGCTGGGTCATAGGGTAGCTCTATTTTTAATTTTTTGAGGCACCTCCACACTGTTTTCCAAAGTGGCTATACCAACTTGCATTCCCACCAACAGTGTAAGAGTTCCCCTTTCTCCACAACCTCTCCAACATTTGTTGTTTCTTGCCTTGTCAATTTTTGCTATTCTAACTGGTGTAAGGTGGTATCTCAATTCTTTAACACCATACACAAAGATAAACTCAAAATGGATGAAGACCTCAATGTGAGACAGGAATCCATCAAAGTCCTACAGGAGAACATAGGCAGTAACCTCTTTGACATCAGCCACAGCAACTTCTTTCAAGATATATTTCCAAAGGCTAGTGAAACAAAAGCAAAAATGAACTTTTGGGACTTCATCAAGATAAAAAGCTTCTGCACAGCAAAGGAAACAGTCAACAAAACAAAGAGGCAACCCACAGAATGGGAGAAGATATTTGCAAATGACACTACAGATAAAGGGCTGGTATCCAAGATCTATAAAGAACTTCTCAAACTCAACACCCAAAAAACAAAAAATCAAGTCAGAAAATGGGCAGAAGACATGAACAGACACTTCTCTGAAGAAGACATACAAATGGCTAACAGACACATGAAGAAATGTTCATCATCATTAGCCATCAGGGAAATTCAAATCCACTTCTTTTTGAATTGGTACATCACACATGCCTCTATAATAGTGTTTATGACACTCTACATCATAATTAGAAATGTCATTTTATCTCTTTACTAGACAGTGAAATTCTGAAGGGCAGAATCCGTGTCTCATTCATCTTTTTGTCTCCAGATCCTGGCATACAGCATGTACTCAATAGCTGTTTATCTGAGTGAAGAAATTATTTGAAACACTTTAGTGTTCTGCCGTGAATCCTCCCAAGATTACCAATAATCATTCTGTAATACAGGTTTCGTGAGAGCTGGGCTGGTGTCTGTCTGATTATATCCATGGTGTCTAACACAGTGTCCACCACACTGTTGAATGACTGAATCTGCAGGTTCATTATTCCCCTGGTATGTAATTCACAAGGATATGGTTGGTGAGTTAGGATTTCATGGTATTCCACTTTAAGAAAAATTTGGAACTGTGACTAAAATAACATTAAACATCACTATATGAGAGTATTGTGTATGGATTTAGTGTGCTTGTGACATTTCTAAAATATTGGGTGAGTTGATTCTCCTCACCCTACCTCCAGTTTGATCATAGAGCAACTGAGTTCTTTAACATTACAGTGGAAACAAGAAACATGTTATTTGGGACTTCATTTTGTGGTTAACATCAGTAATTTAACTGTCAAAAATACATCACGGATTTATCTACTTGCTTCTATTTCAAATCTCTCCCCCCCATCTTAGTTCATTCACTTTGTCTCCTATATTACACACAGCTGCTGCCTTTAAAACATAAATTTAATCATGTCTTTCTGCTTAAAATTCCTCAATAATATTATGAATAAAATTCAAACTTCTTATTATGGCTGACAAGCTCTGTATGATCTGACCTGTGGATATGTCTTCAATGACATATCTTACTACTCTTTTATTTTGTATGGTCCAGCCACATAGGCCTCTCTTCAGACTCTAAGACAATAGTTCTCAAACATTTTGGTCTCAGGACCTGTTTACACTGTATAAATTAAGAGGTCCCCAAAGAGGTTTTTTGTTTTTTGTTTTTTGTTTTTTTTTATGTGAGTTATATCTATTTGCGTTTACGGTATTAGAAATTAAAACTGAGAAAACCTTATTTATTGCATCAGTTAAAAATAGCAACAGTAAGCCTATTAGATGTTAATATAAGTATCATTTTGAATGAGAAAATAACTTTTTTAAAAAAGTAGCATTGTTTTACATTTAAAAATGATTGTTAAATATCCGGCTTACTAGAAGATAGCTGGATTCTTGTATCTGCTTCTGCATTCAAACAGTTGTGATTCAAGGTTTGGGTTATAGCCTAGGAAGAAAGTTTGACCTCACAGAAATAAGTAGTTGGATAAGGGAGAAGTATTTAATAACCTTTTCAGATAGTTGGGGATATTTTTCTTTGATATTAAAAGGTAATTTCTTGGGGTTCCTGGCTGGCTCAGTTGGTTAAGAGTTGGTTAACTCTTTGATTTTGGCTCAGGTCTTGATCTTAGGGTCCTGAGATCCAGCGATGAGTTGGGCTCTGCGCTCAGTGGGGAGTCTGAGATTCTCTCCCTCTGCACCTCCTGCTCATGCATACTGTCTCACAAAATAAATAAAATCTTTTTTTTTTTTTTAAAAGGTAATTTCTTAAAGGTTATTTACAGTATGGAGTCTAAAGCTCTTATCAGTGAAGTTTTCATCCACTGTTACAATAAAGTAATGTGTAGTCATTGAAAGAATCCTTTACTGAGTCATGATGTTGACATTATGGATTGGTCATTTTGAAAATACTGGTTTGCTGAGTTATGCAGATTTTCTAAATGCGGGCACATCTCATTATACAATATTTTAAAAATCCCATTTGGGGGCGCCTGGGTGGCTCAGTCAGTTAGGCGTCTGCCTTTGGCTCACGTCATGAACCCAGGGTTGTGGGGTCGAGCCCCACATTGGGCTCTCTGCTTAGCAGGGAGCCTGCTTCTCCCTCTCCCTGCTGCTCCCCCTGCTTGTACTCTCTCTCTCTGTCAAATAAATAAATAAAATCTTTTTAAAAAATTAAAATAAAGATCACATTTGTTACTATTACCAGTCTCATTAGAAGAATCTTTAAATGTTTAGAAGCTGTTAAGATCATGGTGATGGATTCAATTTTTCCAAAATTCTAATTTTCATTTGAAAACACAAATTTTTATCATTGGCAATAAATGCTGCCAGTTGTTTGCCTTGAAGCAACAGATTGACTTAATTATTCTCAAGATTATGTCTACCAAATACATTAACCTTAATAACTGTATTTGCTCTTCGTTCAAGTAAAAATGATGTTCCATGAAAAGAAATGTTTGGTTTTGCAACTCAAGCAATTGCATAAGTGCTTTTTCTTGGGACAATATGGTTTGATATGCAGCATATACGCTTTATGCACACTTCCCATTTCATCACACATAATATTAAAAAGTTGTACTCGAGGCTTGAGATTTTAAGAATTAATAATTTTTACTGCTGCATCATGGGCATTCTTAAATGAACTTTTATTTTCTTCAAACCGCAAGCACATAGTGGTGAAGAGTACACTGCATTGACTTGTACTAAAATGCTATTATCATTTACTCATCATTGCTTTTGCACCTGTAGTACAAATGTCAGCATGGTGAAAAAAGCAACTGTTTTATTATTACTAAAATAGTTTTGACCTTGTGGATGCCCTGGAAAGGTCCCACAGACCTGTGAGAACTGCTGCTCTGATAGTAATGGGAAGAAGAACCATACTCTCCCACCTCACTGATTCCCTTGTTTCTTTCGTACAGCGTATGCTTTGTAATTATATATTATATTACTAGCTTGTAATGACCTTGGACAAGTTACCTAACCTCTCCGCATTCCAGTTTCCTTCTCTGTACAAAAAATTGCGTCTCTCGAGGCTTAGCATGAGGATTAAGACAATTATTCAAAACAGTGCCTGGCACATGTGCCATTCATTTTCTTTACGTGCTGCCTCCCGCACAAGGCCACCATAAGCTTTGCAGGGCAGGACCCACATATGTGTCATCTACCAGTGTATCCCCAGAATCCAGCCAAGTGCTTGGCATATGGTTGGGGGTTGATAAATACTTTTTGAATGAATGTATTTTAAAAATAAAAATAAGTTTGCTTGTCTTAAGCTGCAGAGCAGTTTGGGGAGAAATGATGACAGATGAAGTTAGTGGTCCTTATGCTTGGATCGAGAGGAAATTGGAGTGAATAGGTGTTTTCTCACATAACTTTTGTAAGCCAAATGAACGGACTGTTTCAGCAGCCAACTTGTAGTAAAGAGGAATATTATTTCCTATCTCAAGAGGCGGCAGAGGTTTTTATATTTGACCTGTGGATATATTTTCTGTTTGGTCAGAGTCTTTGTTTTCAAATAGGACTTCTTGGCTTTCTGTAAACTTGGGTAGTCGGAGCAATGCTGACCACTTCAGGCCTATGGGAAAAGAGAAGATAGAGGTGTGTGTTAACTCAAATTAGCTCTAAGAGTTTGTTCTGCTATGTGGAAAGAGTAGAAGAAAAACCAGGGAATGGATCAAAATACTTTTGTTAGTTACATTATCCCCTTGACTTTTGTCACAGGAGAAAAGGTCACGTGAAGAATATGGTTCTGTTCTGCTTCTGCTGTCGTTCAGGATCCTTTATACAACAATTTCTGTGATGCTTTCTTTTAAAAGTTTAGTTCCAGGAAAGAAAGAGTCTCACCAGATAAAATGGCATTGCTTATTTTAATGAGACAAGGAGAATTATATAATATAAAGTTCTCCTAGTTATAGGAAACTAGTATTAAATTTAATACACAATACACAGTATTAGGATGATATTTTTATAGTGATATCTTGCCATCTCTATATGTTTATTTTTTACGTTTATATCTTACGAACTTTAAAGCCTTTTGGGAAGTAGGTTGGTGTAGATGATTAATTTTAGATATTGGTATTAAATGATATAATTGCTAGAGATTTAAATTCTAATCTATTTCCATCCTAAACTGCATTTTCAAACATAAAAAAAAAAAATACAGACATTTAAAAAGCATACTTGTTTCCTTTTAGTGATTACCTTTTGTACACTTTATTTATTTATTTATTTTTTATTAACATATAATGTATTATTTGTTTCAAGGGTACAGGTCAGTGATTCATCAGTCTTACACAATTCACAGCGCTCACCATAGCACATACCCTCCCCAATGTCTATCACCCAGCCACCCCATTCCTCCCACCCCCCACCGCTCCAGCAACCCTCAGTTTGTTTCCTGAGATTGAGTCTCTTATGGTTTGTCTCACTCTGCGGTTTCATCTTGTTTCATTTTTCCCTCCCTTCCCCTGTGTACACATACTTAAAAACAGAAGGTGCAGAAACATTTATAGGTAAATGTGAGATTATATTTACTTCTTTATCAGCAGCTTTCTGTGCTGTTGTTCATTACAGTTAAACTGCTATTTGGAGTCAGCTATTTTCTTTGTAATTCTTAAACAGCTTGGGGAACGTGTGCTTTTGTGTGCGTGCATGTCTGTGCCTGCTTTTGTATGCATACACTGCTGGCTAGATGAGGAATGTTCTGAGTTTCTTGCTTAAAGCCCTGTTTTTCTGAGATTTGGGGATGTGATCTCATCTGGAGCTCATGGGCTGCTTCAGCACCATTTCTCTTACTGCCAGGATTACACAGAATGTCAGAAGGTCTGTGTTCTAATGCCATTTGTAATTTGGGACAACTCACCTAATCTTTTTGGGCCTCAGTTTCTTCATGTGCAAAATAAAGATATTTTACCAGATTTGTTTAGGTTCTTAGGTTGGGCCCTCTAAAATGTGTTACCAAAAGAGCTGAATGACACGCTGAAACTAATGACTGATCTAGATCCAAGTTCCCTGGCATACAATATGATGTTTGCTAGTTTCTTGTCTTAGTTTGATCCTCTCCTGAACTAGAGGTTTTTGAGGGGTGCTTGAGGTAAGCTAATTGGCATTTTTATCCACAAGACTGTTAAATAAAAACTAGCTTCTGTTTAGAAAGAAAAAAATACAACTGTTGTGTATTTTTAGAAGGTAACATGGACAGACGATTAAGGTCTAGACAAAGTGGAAAAATAGGAAACTCAAAATAAAAAATTCCTTTGATTTTGGTGTCACACAGTGGTATCCAGTAGTGACGGATTATTTGAGAAAGGAATTATCTTGTTGGAAAAGTTTGGATGTTTGAAAGAGTGTGAGATGAAAAATAGAAAAGTAACAGCTCCATTAAATACAAATAAGTGGTGATGATAACGTTCTAATGTTATTTAGATAGACTGCTTCTCTGTCTTTTTTTTGGGGGGAATACTTCATTCCTACTTTGCGAAATACGCCTCGATTTTCATCTGTCTCCACACCCCATTCCAGCTGGACCACTTGCTGAGAATTACTACTTTAGAAAATCTCACCATTGATTTAATGGCTTGGGTGTAGTGAAGGCCATGGTCCTAAGTAAGGCCCAGAGACCTCCTGGAATAAGATCATTTTATCCTTACTGTCTAGGGAAAGAATGTCTTTCTTGATGGTTAGCTTTATTTTCTTTTTTCTTTTTTTTTAAGTATGTTAATCTAAATCTTTTTTCTTTTTTTAAATTTTATTATGTTATGTTAGTCACCATACAATACATCATTGGTTTTTGATGTGGTGATCCACGATCCATTGTTTTCGTATAACACCCAGTGCTCCATGCAGTACGTGCCCTCCTTAATACCCATCACCGAGCTAACCAATATTTTATTTTTTCTATAATTGAATCTTCAAGATCAAATGTAGGAAAGTGAAAAGATTGTTTCCCAAATTAAGACTGTATTTAACATAGTTTTTAACTGTTTTCGATTTTGCTTTTTTTTTTTTTTAAAGATTTTATTTATTTATTCATAAGAGACAGAGAGAGAGAGGCAGAGGGAGAAGCAGGCCCCCCGCCGAGCAGGGAGCCCGATGCGGGACTCAATCCCAGGACCCTGGGATCATGACCTGAGCCGAAGGCAGACGCCCAACCATCTGAGCCACCCAGGCGCCCTCAATTTTGCTTTTTAAAGCATTTTTGGGATATCGCTTGAAAATTTAAGTAAGAGTTGAAGGTTGAAATCAGCTGTTTCCTTTAAACTTTCACTCTTTACTAGTTCTAGTGTTCCCAAAGTAAGACAGTCAGGTGAAAAATACTCAGGCTTTTTTATGGTCAGGCTGATTTTGAGTCTGTTACTTATTAGCTATGTGATTTGGGGCAAATCATTTAAACTCTGACTTCCCGTTTCCTTAAGTATTAAGAAAGAAGTTGGAGAGTAGGAATTACAGATAATGTATGGTGTGTATATGCCTGCCATATGGTATATAGATGCTTGCTTTGTGGTAGCTGTGAATATTGTTAGTAAGTTAAACATATGTATTGTAACTATAGAAACACATTTTTTTCTCCTTATGGCCAGCTGCTTGATAACACTTCCACTGCCTTGCCCTGTGAGTAATTGGGTTGAAAGTGCTGTTTTGCTGCTGAGCAGTTGGGTAGCCCTGGATATAAAAACAATTTTGATTGGCCTTGGTTTCATTATGTAAATAGTAATTGTCATCATTATTGTCTTTATGTTCTCTAAGATCTCTTTAAATTCTAAAATTTGGTGATATTAGGAAGGTAACCATTAAATAAAATATGGGAATTTCTAATCTTGACATAAAATTTATCAATGACTGTTTTCTTAGCAGCTAAAATGCTTACATCATGGACAAGAAACGAGTTATTTAATATTACTAAATTTAGAATAAATTTGAAATACTTGTTTGAAAAATAAAATTGGGCTTTGAATTTTATTTTACTTTATTTTTCTGGGTAGATATAGTGTACTTTATTGATATACATGACAAAGTGGGGCTCCCTAAGCCCCCCTCCTTCTTCAGAAGGTCTAGGATGAAACTTGTTAAAGTCAAGAGATTCTCATTGTACTAGGGGATGATTTGGGGCAAGGACTCTTCCAGCAGCTGAGGGCTTCTGTGTCTTCCTCTTGTGCTCTCACTGGGGCTGGTGGTCCTGGGGGCTCTTACTTCTTAGAGGCCATGTGGACCATAAGATTACCACCTGGCTGCTATAGCCAAATTCATTGTCATACCAGGAAATGAGCTTGAACGCAGTGGTCATTGAGGGCAATGCCAGTCCCAGCACTGAAGGTGGAAGAGTGGGTGCCATTGTTAAAGTTGCAGGAGACAACCTGGTCCTCAGTGGAGCCCAGGATTCCCTTGAGGGGGTCCTCCAATGCCTGCTTCACCATCTTCTTGATATCATCATATTGGGCAGCTTTCTTTAGGCAGCAGGTCAGATCGATGACTGACACGTTAGGGGTGAGGACATGGAAAGCCAAACCAGTGAGTTTCCCATTCAGCTCCTGGATAACCTTGCCTCCATCCTTGGCTGTAGAAGCAGGGATGATGTTCTGGGCAGCCCCTCAGCCATCACGCCGCAGCTTCTCAGAGGGGCCATCCACGGTCTTCTTGGTGGTATTGATGGCATGGACTGTGTCATTAGTCTTTTCCTGTTGCCCAAGTTGTCATGAATGATCTTGGACGGGGGCCAAGCAGTTGGTGGTACAGGAGGCATTGCTGACAGTCTTGAGGGAGTTGTCATACTTCTCGTGGTTCATGCCCATCACAAACATGGGCCATCATCAGAGGGGGCAGAGGTAATGACCCTCTTGGCCCCACCCTTCAAGTGAGCCCCAACCTTCTCCATGGTAGTAAAGACGCCAGTGGATTCCACAACATACTCAGCATCAGCATCACCCTATTTGATGCTGGAGGGATTTCCCACCTGGAAGATGGAGATGGGCTTTCCATTGATGACAAGTTTTCTGTTCTCAGCCTTGACCATGCCATTGAATTTGCCATGGTTGAAGTCATACTGGAACATATAGACCATATAGTTGAGGTTAGTGAAGGGGTTGTTGATGGCAACGATGTCAGCTTTGCCAGAGTTAAGAGCAGTCCTGGTAACTAGGTGCCCAAGTTGGCCAAATCCAAATCACGCCGGCACTGCACAAGAAGATGCAGCTGTCTGTTGAACAAGGAGGAGCAGAGAGACTGGGCTTCGAATTTTAATATCTGCATCTTCTCTTTGTAAAGGACTTTTACTTATTTTTTAAGTTGGTCAACTTCTTGAGAAATTCGACTTAAGAATCCGTGTTTGTAATAGGCCACATTGAAAACACCTGTGTACTACCCTGTTTTCCTTGCCCTTTTAAAATTATAATCATTTCTGACTTAAATATTCGTCTGCCAAATTAATTAATGAACACCACTTATGCCTCTTCTTTCTTAACTCTAGGAGTTTTACTCAGTTATTAGTAACTCATGAAATTTTTGGTTTGGGACCACCAGACACTATATGCCTATTGAAACACATAGTATACCCCTTGTCACAAAGATTTAATTAAGTAAATCTAATTAAACCTTAAAAAAATTTTTTTTTTTTTAAATTTTTAAGTTCTCTCTACACTAGCATGGGGCTCAAACTCACACAACCACAGGATCAAGAGTCACGTGCTCTACTGAGTGAGCCAGCCAGGCACCCCTAATTAAACCTTTAGATCTAATTACCAGTTATAGATCTACATAGAGGAATATATTCCAGATCTGCGGAGAGGAATGTATTAGACAACACTATAAAGAAATAGTAAGACAAATGCAGAATGAAAGTCACAGTAATGAAAAAAGAGGTAAGAGTTGTGATAGATTAAATGGCTTATTTTAAACTATTTCTGGGTGTAGGTTCACTTTAGTATAAGTTTCATACTGCTCAAAAAGAATGTATAGTATTCAAATATTTGTTTTCCTTTTGTGATTACTTTGTTTCAAAGACTATAGAAACCTATAGGGTTTTGAGTTTTTGGGTTTTGTTTTTTGTTTTTTTTGACTAAGAAGGACTTTCCAGACAAAGCTTATTTTTAAAGATTTTATTTATTTATTTGAGATAGAGTGTGAGAGAGAGAGCACGAGGTGGGGGGAAGAGGGAAAAGGAGAAGCAGACTCCCCGCTGAGCAGGGAGCCCAATGTGGGGCTTGATCCCAGGACCCTGAGATCATGACCTGAGCCGAAGGCAGACGTTTAACCGACTAAGCCGCCCAGGCACCCCAAGACTTATTTGTACTTTAAAGGAGCAATCTTCAAGTTGTATTGAACATTGTCTAGTAAAAGGTGATTTTAAATGTTTATAGTTTTTTTGGTAGGCATATTTTTTGTTAAATGGAAGAAAATCTATAACACATTTATCATACATGTAAGTTTTTTTTTTCTTTTCTAAGTTTTTCAGTTAGGAGTATTTGTGAAAGATACTGTGTGAAAACTGTTACATACCGTTTTAGAAGGCAACGGAAATGAAGTCCTACTTTAATATCTTGCATATGTTTATTATATTTAAAGAACAGAGTCGACTACTAGCATAATTATTTCTTTTAGCATCTAAATCTTTTTTTTTAAAAAACTGAAGTATAGTTGACACAATGTTACATTAGTTTCAGGTGTACAGCATAATGATTCAACAACTCTCTATGCTCTGCTCTGCTCAGCATAAGTGTAGCAATCCTCTTTCACCATACAGTGCTACTATAATACCATTGATTATATTCCCTATGCTGTACCTTTCATCCTGTGACTTACTCATTCTATAAGTGAAGGCCTGTACCTTTCATTCTCCTTCACCCTTTTTTGCCCATTCCCCTATTCATAATGTGTGTGTGTGTGTGTGTGTTTGGAGGAAGGGGGAGAGAGAGTGCTTACAAGAATAAGAAAAAAATAGATAATCCTGTAGAAAAATAGGCAAGAGACTTGATAGGCACTTCACAAAACAGAATATCCACATGGCCAATAAACATGAAAAGGGTGATTAACCTTATTAGTAATGAAGAATTAGTAAATAAGATTACTAAATAATTAGTAATTACTAATTAATTACTAAGATTAGTAATCAAGAAGGTTTAATTAAAATCATGATGGAATTCCACTGTATTCCTACCAGAATAGCTAAAAGTAAAAAGATTGACAATGCCAAGTGAAGGCAAGGATGTGAAGCTGAGTTTTCATAAATGGTGGGCATGTCAGTTACACAATCACTTGGAAAACTGGCCTTATTTACCAAGGTTTAACGTATTCATACACTGTAAACCAGCAGTTTCCCTCCTAGATATATACTCAACAGAACTGTTTTCCATATGTACCAAAAGACAGGTTCATACCAATATCAATTTAATAGTCAAAAACTGGAAAACAGCATAAATATCCATCAAAAAGAATGAAAATGATAAATTTTGGTATATTCATTTAGTGAATACTATGTAGTAGTGAAAATGAATGAGCTGTAGCTGTACAAAACATGAATGAATCTCATAAACATAATCTTAAGGCAAAGGCCAGGCATGAGTGAATGCATACCATATGATTCTATTTATGTTATATTCAAAAACAGGCAAAACTAGCTGTGATGTTAGAATTCAGGGTATTACTCTAACGGTTATGTCTGTGGATAAAGGGGAGGTAATGATTGGGAAAGAGCCACAAGGAGAGTCCTCGAGTGTTAGTACTGTCCTATTTCTTTATCTAGGTGGTAGTTAAATAGATAAGTTTATTTTCTGGAATTCATTATGTGTGTACTTCTCTGATGTAAGTTATACATGAATAAAAATATTATAAAAAGGGATGAGGAAGTTCTTCTGATATGGAGTGATCTCTAAGAAGTAACACAAGATGCAACAGTGTTTATATTATGAAACATTTTGGTTTATATTTATAGCATGCCACCTCTTTTCTTCTACCTCTGGTTGTTACCCAAGCCCCAGTCCTTGGCCATCTGTTTTCCCTCTAATTCAGTCTTAGGATATAAATTCCTATCTCTGTGTTCCTTGTGCCAACCCTAGTCCCAATTTATCACTTGTTTTTTTTTTTATTTTCAACATTCCGTGGGATAGTTCCTGTTGATTATATCATGGCTGACACAAAAATCAAACATGTCTAAAACTTAATTCATCTGTCTTCCTCCCTCTTGTCTACATAAGCTACCATCCTGATCTTACTATTTCCTTCAATGGCTTCACTATTCTCTAAGCTTGAAATATTTGTCATTGTTGATCTAATTTTCCACTGGACATCCAATCTGTGTTGCCAACAATTTCCTTTCAGCATTGTGAAATGCTTTATTTCCATTTACAAAGTTACCATTATAACATCATTTGGAAAGCTACAATAGGGTGTTGCTAATGTCCCTATCTTCACCTTTCCTGCAAATAACATGTCGCTAAAATGTCAATTGAAGAAAATGTTTCAAAGTTATACAGTGATGATGGTTGCATAACTCTATGAATATGCTAAAAACTGCTCAATCATACACCTTAAAAGAGTGCATTTTATGGTACAGGAATTATATCTCAATAAAGCGTCATTAAAACAAAACCAAAAACATCATTGAGAGCATGCAGTGATTTCCAGTGGGATTAGATCTCAGTTTTGGTCTTTCATCCAGAGCTAGTCATTTATCCAGTTTCACTTTCCTATCCAGTCTTGGGCATTCTGTCAATAGAGAACTTCTCTGAGTAGTCTAAACTCCTTGATAATAACATCTTCATACTCTAGTAAGTGCTTTCATGTATAAGATTAATAATCTTAGGAGAATAGTCAAAGCCATGGATATTATCCCTGTTTTAAAATTGGGGAAACCAGCGAAGACAGTGATTTATCTGGAAGTACAGGGCTAGTCTTAGAATTCATTTCAACTTAAAGATATTTATTGAACATCTTTTATGTACTAGGTACTGATTGGTGCAATTGGTAGAGATGTATTTCAGTCCTTTGGTCACTGTACCCAGAGAATTTACCTAAGTTGCTTCAGGTTTCTCTCTGCTTCTGCTAGTCTTCTTTCCATCTCTGGACTGCTTTACTACTTTTTTTTTTTTTAATTAAAGATTTTATTTATTTATTTGACAGAGAGAGACACAGCGAGAGAGGGAACACAAGCAGGGGGAGTGGGAGAGGGAGAAGCAGGCTTCTCGTGGAGCAGGAGCCTGATGCGGGGCTCGATCCCAGGACCCTGGGATCATGACCTGAGCCGAAGGCAGATGCTTAGTGACTGAGCCACCCAGGCGCCCCTGCTTTATTACTTCTATTTTGTCCTTGTCATTTAACTTCAAAGCACTTCTGAACTTGCTTTCCCTCACTAACCCTCTTTAAGCCTTCCTTTGCTTTGAATTCCTTGGGATGACCAATTCTAAATATATCTGTAACTTGCCACATTTTTCTTTAGTTGGCTTGCATTTATATCACCTCAGTTGATAAGAAAGCTTTTCCAAGACATAAATAGTTATCATCTATAATTTTAAACATATTTTCCACAATTCTTTTCTCACTGAGTTGGCATAGTTCTGAGCCCCTTGATGCTTAGTACAATTATGTTGAATTAAATAGAAAACTCAGGCCTTTTTTTTAATTTAATTTTATTATGTTAATCACCATACATTACACCATTAGTTTTTGATGTAGTGTTCCATGATTCATTGTTTGCGTATAACACCCAGTGCTCCATTCAATACATGCCCTCTTTAATACCCATCACCAGGCTTGAACTTTAATCTGTTGACCACTTAGGAAGACCAGACCCACAAGAAACACATCCTGTGCACAATTGTAGAACACATTAATTGTGAAAATTAAAACTTCAGCTTGAATGGATAAGTGGTTCCGAGGAGTTGTTCTGCTATAGCAGAACTGTAGCTTACAGTTAACTCTGATATTTAGGCCCATTGTGACCTCAGTGGCTCCTACCTTAGCACCTGAAATAATTACTTGATAATGGGTTGGTTGATATGGGCTAGTATTCTCTGGGGTGGCCACTTGCCTCTCCTTTGATATACCATTAATGTTAGTGGACTACTGGGGCACACATGTTATCTCTAAGGATGATGAGCCATCCCATATGTTTATATTTTCATAAACTTTGTAGGTAAAGGTGAAACAGTGAAAAGCCTTCTTCAAGTAAGCGAAGTAAAATGGAAATAGCATTCTGTGTTATTAGGAGATACTGTTTATGGGGGTGCCTGGCTGGCTCAGTTGGAAGGGCATGGGACTCTTGATCTCAGGATTTTGAGTATGAGCCCCACATTGGGTGTAGAGATTATAAACAAACAAACAAACTTTATTTTAAAAAAAGGAGATACTCTTTCCGGTAGAGTTGGTTCTCTTGCCACTCAGATATCTTACGTGTGCTATTGAATTTATGACTGCTTAGTTGGATGTCTTATAACTCAGTTCATCTATTCATTCTGGTGTTCATCTGTTCATTTTAAAGGTAGTCTTTCTGTGTCATCTTTGAATAATTATTAGAGTCAAAATAAAGAAAATTAGCTTACTTGATGTTTTTCATTGTTGTTTTATAAGGCTCAGTTGGTGGATCTGAAATCTGAACTGACAGAGACCCAGGCAGAGAAAGTTGTGTTGGAGAAAGAAGTCCACGATCAGCTTTTACAGCTGCACTCTATCCAGCTTCAGCTCCATGCTAAAACTGGTCAGAGTGTTGACTCTGGTACCATTAAGGCAAAACTGGTAAGTAGTTTAGAAGGTAACATATACTTACATGTATTTTAGAGGGTGAAGAGGACAGTTTTTAATGAGGCTTTGAATATAGAAGATAGTATGTGCTCATTGTGGGAAATTTAGAAAACGCAGAAAATGTAAAGATCTTTATGATCATCCACAGTCTCATCCCCTAGGGGTGAGAAGTGATAATACCAATAGGCAGTTGATACTTAGAATAGGATTTTCCTATTTGAAAGTATCTGTGTAAATATATTTAAAAGATATTTGTGATTATAACATGTAAACTTTTTTTTTTTTTTTTTCCTATTGGATCAGTTAGGATTAAGTTCGGCTGCATATAACAGAAATCCAAATAACACTGGGATTATTCTTGATTAGTACAAATTATTTTCTCCCAAGTCCCGAGATAGGTAGTCTGGAGCTGATATGATAGCCCTATAGATAACTAGGTATATCGGTGCTTTTTGTTGTTGTGCTCTGCCATTTTTAGCTCATGGTTTCCGTCCTTAGGATTTCTTCATTGCAGGCAGGAAGAAGGAAGAATCTAAGAAAAGGGCAAAAGGATGCTTCCAGGCTGCATTAGCCTTCTTTAAAGAACTTTTCATGAAATCCTCCTCAGCGATTTTTGCCCATCCAGTTAGCCATCTCATTGGCAATCCCGGCTCGCATTTCAGCCTTTTAGTTGGTGACATGGCCACTTCCAGTCAAACTGGAGTTCTGTTAATAAGGAAGAAGGGGAAAATGGAATTAGGTGCCAACCAGGAGTACATTTTTCTGTGGCTCTTATAAGCATTTTTCCTGTCACTGAACATTCTGTGATGTTTGTATAATACTCATTATATACATTTTCCATAATTAACCTTTGCCCTCTTAATACAGGTTGTTTAAGTAGAAAATTTTTTAAAGTTTCATTTCAGCTTAATCTCCTGTGTATTTATTGTGCACTCAGTGCCAGACACTTTGCTGACCATAGGGGACACAGCAATAAGACAGATACAGCTTGGGAGAGGCAGGAGATGAAATGATGATGATGATAGTCATACATTTTTAAGTTTTACTTGATTTCAGTTAATTTCATTTGACTGGTTTCTAATACTGATGTTAGAATTTATTTAACTGAATATTTACATTCTCCTTAAACCTTTTAATTTCAGAAATTCTATGAATCTAAGTTAGTAACGTTTAACTGAAATGAGTCAGATTTCTCGAGGCTTCTTTGGGATGTTTGATGTTAACATTGAGAAACAATGTACTTTTTCACTAGAAAAGAATTTACTTGAAGTTTTAACATTAGATCTGAAACAGGGTGCTGTAGTGGAAAGGCACGGAACCAGGTAGGTTGACTAATTTTGGTGAAACAAAAAGTTTTAATCTAACACTACGTAGTTACTGTTGCTTATGGATTTGCAAATATATTTGTTCTAATGAACTTTACCCAAATGATATTCAGCATACGGGAATTTTCCTTATAATGATTATACCACTAGATAAATTCATTTGTTTGATATTTTTCTAATTATCAAACTTTTTTCTTATATCTTAAGTCTGTCCCCTCTGTGGAGGAGTTGGTAAGTATGTTATTTCTGTTTTGCTTTAATATGTCATGCTGAAGTGTTCTTAGTGTCTTACTTGCGTATTACATGTTGTTACTTTGTATTTGGAAATGATGTTCATGATGATAGTTTTTTAATCTGCCAGTACCTGAAAAGTTCAGTTGGTGGCCCATTGCTCTCTTCTCACTACATGTTGTTAAAGATTTTTCTTTTGTTTGTGATTTGTAACCATTATTTGCAGAATCCATCAATTATTGACAACTTCTGAGCCTTGTAATTTGCTCAAACCTCTACTTCAAAAGAGCAATTGGTTTTCCCACTTGAGTATTTGGAAGATACATTAAGCAGACCTAGCTTTTTCCTCTTTTCCTATTTGAGTTTATCCCGAGAGAAAGAATGTGCATGTTGGTTTCTTATTCATCCACTGCATGTATTATAACTTTTTAGTAGCAGTCTTGGAATAATTGTGTGGCATTTGAAACAACTGAATTTTGAAACTCTTTACCAGAACTTATTTTAGAAAATAACAATATATAATTTCTTAATAATCAGGTTCCAGTTTGTCTTATGGCTTTATTTCTTCGGAAAATAATGCTGTTTGGCTCTCTGAATACAAAATGAGCTCCTTGCTTATTACCTATTAAGCAGGTTAACTGAAGATACATATGTTTTCTTTAAAACTGAAAGTGATGAATTTCAGTTTTCTTAGTCCTATTCGTGCTTGCAGAGTTATTTTCAGGCCGGAGTGTTTGTCAGATTCATTAGGGGTTTGAATCATGAAAGCAAAATGGTGACTTAATATGTGTTTCTCACATTTCATAAACATTGTATAAATAGCTCATCAAAGTAATTGTAAGTAGATAATTCTCAACGTAAAGTTTATTTAGTCCATAGACCAAAGAATACTTGGTCTTCTGGGAACTCTTTTTCTGAAAAACAGCATCTGAAAAACACATCCAAACTGTGGGGTTTTTTGGAACTGCTACTTGCCTTTTAGAAAATAGGTTCTGAAATAAATTACGATTTTAGTAATTCCGAAGTTGTTGAAAAAGGAGGATTCTAAATTATTAGTTCTTAAAATTCTTGAAAAACAATATTTAGAAATTATGGTCTAATGGTTATATTTTTTTACAGAAGTTGAAAAGGCCTGCTAATTAATCTTCCTCTGTTTATAATAACAAATATTTTTAATCAAAGAGGTGATAAATACATCTACCACTTGGTAATTACTCATTTTAGCTTGTATTTTTGTGTGTGTGTTTAAGTGGTACTCACTGCCTTGTATTTGAATATATCATATATTGGTGTTTAGCTGTATCATTTATTGATATACTGTTGTCAAAAGAGTAGACCAAAGCAGACAGTTAAATTAGTACCAAAATATATTCCAGAACTGTTAGAAGTTTGTTTAAATTTGTTTCTCAGCTTTTTAATATCCAGAATAAAAAGGGAAATAATTACAATAATCAGTACCCATACAATAGAAACAGTATCACTTGGAATTTGCTCAAGAGAAACGTTTTTTTCTGGTGCTCAGCTAGATCTTTATTTAAGTCTCACAAAGTGGACATGAACAGTGTCTTCCACATCTCGTCAACAAATACAGCCACATTTTCACAAGATTTATAGATTCCGTGTATCAGTGAGTCAGTAAAAGCAGTTCTGTAAGGCAGTGAAAACACTTATGCTCAGGACAAATGGAAGTTTACAGTGTTTGGATAGTTTTCTTGATCCAAAAATAACACTCAAAATATCTATCAGGGCCCTTATTCAACTCTCAGAAGAGTTTTGTTTAGCCACAGAGTTTGTGTGTGTATTTGAATTTGACTGCCTTTAGGCAAGATTTTGTACCTTCCATTTTCCACTCTACTTTGTCTTATATCGGCCTATCTGTCCTGTCCTTGGGTCCTGAAGGCATTTACATTCGTCACCCCTGACTTACAGGAATAGACACACTGTACTTTATACTTTTAAGGTAAATTGAACATTATTTCTCATGTGTAAGCTTATGGTAAAAATTGGATGGCAAAGATCTTGAGGTTTTATACTCTGGCTAACACCTGTAATTCACAAATATGGATTATCTACCAAGTGGAGCATAGGATGGCATCCTTTTATGAGAGCTAAAAATGGATGCCCATTCTACCTCATAGAAGGCAGATGAGGCCCTGTTTTCCTCTGCAAACATTCATTTTAACTTCACTCACTTTGACATATGGACAGATAGATGAATCAGATCCCCAAATTCAGTGATAATCTACACCATAGATATGCTTAAGTAGAGAATTTTTTTTAATGTGTCAGTGTTTCAATGCATTTGTTACCAGCATTGTTCCATGACCATCAAACATTCTTTAAAAAATTGGAGTATCTGTTCTAATTTAAACAGTGTAAGTTTCTTATAGTCCTCTAACGTAAATTAGCTATAGGATCTATATATGTAACTGAAGGATTTTGACTTGTTTATAGAATTGTTGCATTAGGGATACCTGGGTGGCTCAGTCGGTTAAGCGTCTGCCTTCGGCTCATGTCATGATCCCAGGGTCCTGGGATCGAGTCCCGCATCAGGCTCCTTGCTCAGCAGGGAGCGTGCTTCTCCATCTGCCTGCCACTCTCCCTGCTTTTGCTCTCTCTCTAATAAATAAATAAAATCTTTAAAAAATAAAATAATTAAAAACAACAAAAACAACAGCAAAAAAGAATTTTTGCATTAAAGTTAATTAAATCTTCGGGTACAACCACCAGAGTGATTATTTTTATTTTAGTCTAGTTTCTTGAGTCATTTTTAGAAAGTAAATAGAGAGCAGATGCATTCATTGAAACCACTCCTATTAGTATATGATGACATGAGCTTAGAGAAGACTAATTCTCTTAGTATCCTCGGTGTCAGAGTACCCCAAAGCATAGAATTATCGTATGTGGAAGTGGTCCCAACACCTTCTGGTACTAGTTAAAAAGAATTGGATCCAAATCTTTGCTTGTGTGTCCCATTTTATGGAAATGAAGTGGTAACTCTTATCATATGCTTTCATTGTTGGTATTGTAGACTGTGTGCGCTTTTATGTATTTTGAGGAACATGGTCTGTTGCCAAAAAGCCTTAAAAGTATTTTCCTTACATTGTGTTTTTTTGTTTTTTTTTTAATTAAAATAGGAGAGAGAACTTGAAGCAAACAAAAAAGAAAAAATGAAAGAAGCTCAACTTGAAGCTGAAGTGAAGTTGTTGAGAAAAGAGAATGAAGCCCTTCGTAGACATATAGCTGTTCTCCAGGCAGAAGTTTATGGGGCAAGACTGGCTGCCAAGTACTTGGATAAGGAACTAGCAGGAAGGTGTGTAAAAAATGAGTACATTGTACTCTTAGGTAACAAATTGGATATTTAATGAGGTTGACTCTTAACCTCTTGTGGTAAATGAAACATTAATCTTTAAGAGATATTTTACAGTTGGTTATAGCTTGCTGTTGTTAACTTAATATTGATAGCATTATATATTGCAGATTTATTTAGCCATACTACATAAGTATTTCTGGTTTATACACACACACACACACATACACACACACACACACACACACTGATAGGAACTTATTTTGAAATGCTAATAACGCTAGATCTGCACTTTTCAGCCATTTCCTGCCTTGAAACCATAAAAGATGATGTTCACATGTACAGCATGACTTCCGTAAGGAATTCTTTCTGTGATCATTGAAGCGTAATCTTTCTTGGACTTCCAGACACATTGGAATGACAGTGACTTTATCATAATAATAAAAAGTTCTGCTTGCATTAATTTTTTACAGTTAATTATTCACAGACTTTGGTGATTTATTATTTTTGGTAAATAATAAATTTTTACTCATTGTTTTGACATCACATTAAGAACTGATGTGGAGCAAATAAAAATAATTTATATCATGTTGAAGTGCACATTTTCTAATAACTTTTGCCATATTTGAAATAATCATTTTATAAAAAGAAATTATCATTAAAAGAAATGTTTTTGTACAGTTAGACTCTTGTAAAGACCTAGTATTCAGTAGTATCTGTTTGTTGACCTACCCTGATTGTGTGCAAGACATGAAACACATTCATTGACATTAGTCTCAAAAATTGTTTTTAGATGTATTTGAATTAAGGATATGATTAGAAAAGGTCTCATTCATTCTTTTTTTAAAAAAACTAGTTCTCTCTCGAAGACATCTGTTTTTTTCAGACTTTGGTATTTTACAAATCTGAGAGACCTCAGGAGGTTCCTGAAGGTATTAGTTTTATTACTAACAGGTTTATGCAGAAGCTACTGTGTTCAGTAATTTTTTTGAATTCTCTCTGTAATAAAAATTATAATAATGAAAAACTAACTGAATTTACTCTTTTCTCAATATAAAGGGTCCAACAAATACAATTACTAGGACGAGATATGAAGGGACCAGCTCATGATAAGCTCTGGAACCAGCTGGAAGCTGAAATACATTTGCATCGTCACAAAACCGTGATCAGAGCCTGTAGAGGACGTAATGACCTGAAGCGACCAATGCAGGCCCCTCCAGGCCACGTATGTCTGCTTCATTACTGTTTCTCACTCCACCTCTTCCTTTTTCCTATAGTCAGAAGTCCTTTCAATGTTTTTTATTCTAGTTGTATTTAAAACCATTATTTAAAAAAGGGAAAGTGGAATTAAACGTATTTAGAACAGATACATAAAGTTCTTGGTTGACTTACCCTGAAATGCCCTGAAAGTGATATTTCTGAAAACTGAACTATTGCTAGCAAATACATATTGCTCATACTTTGGCTCATATTTCAGAATTCTCCTGGATCATGATTAGGCATGTTTAAAAAAAATTTTTTAAGCTTAGCAGAGAACATGTGGTCATATTAATAAATTGGCAAGTATTTTGGGGGTAGTTCTTAAAGGAAATTTTTGGTAACTAGATTCAACTGTAGTTTCTGAATGAACATTTCCACCTGTTTGGTCTTGAATTAAGATGGAATTTGAGATCCGTGTCCATCTGTCTGCGTCTGTAGCCACCATTGTACAAGAGCTTTTCTATCTGGGTAAATCTTTATTAAATTTCATTACTACAGCTGTCTGATAATATAAGCCTTTCCATAATAAAAGCCTGTCTGACTCCTTCCCGGTGGCTTACATATCTTAGTACCAGATAAACCATGGCCTTAAACAAGTTCAAGTATTTGTTCCCTCTGCAAAGATTATTGTAAGAAGAATTGACATGTACATGAAGTTGGTGGGAGAAGAGTGGGGATTGCAATAAGCACTTACGCCATTGTCTTCTCTAGGACATTGGGGACCATTGGGGACCATTAAATTCCAAGCAGTGGCTAGATGGCAAAAGTTATTTCATGCTACCTAAAGGAGTGTGAACTTTAACCTGATAATCATGGGATTTTTTAATAAAATGGTGGACTCAAGATTTAACATAACTTTGACAAATTAATTTGGTATAGTGAAGAGGATATACCAGGAAGAGGGCCTAACTGGAGTCAAGAAGATACATGAGAAAGATACTGTAGTAACTTAGGGAGAAAGTGATGAATGTAGGGGAAGTATATTTGAGAGGAAGGGTAGGTTTGAGAGAATTAGAATCAAGAAGAGTTGGGGGCACCTGGTTGGCTCAGTCAGTAGAGCATGTGACTCTCAATCTCAGGGTCGTGAATTCAAGCCCCACGTTGGGCGTGGAGCCTACTTAAAAAAAAAAAAAAGAAGAATCAAGAAGACTTGGTGATTAACTGCTTTTGGGTATGTGGGTAAATGAGAAGGAAGAGTGTAGGTTTTTGGTGTGGGCTATTGAGTGGGATGATGGCATTCATTGATAAAGCAAATAGAGGAAAAGGAAGATTGAGGGGAAAATATGAGATTTGTTTTAGACATGTACTATTTGAGGTGCCATTGGGACAAACAAAATATATCCAGTTGGATATATGACTCTGGAATTTAGGAGAAGTCTGAGTTGAAGAAATATTAGGTAAATTATCTATTATAACCTAACCACGGAATTGATTAAATAACCCAGGGAAGTATATAGAAAATAAAAAGAATAGGAGGCCATGGATGGAGAGAAACTTCTATGGAGTGAGGGAAAGAAATGGATCACCAAAGGAGGGAGTCTGAAATGGAGCTGTCAGATACAATCCATCTAGTAAGGTAGTGTAGTAGAAACCAAGGGAAAGAGGGTTTCAGGAAGGGGGTAGTGAACAGTATCAGCTTTCTGCAAGGGTTAAATAGGATAGTGACTAAAAAGTATACATTAGGTAGAGCCATGTTGGCTGCCAGGGACTGTAGAGAAGACAGTTTTAATAGAGCAGGTGGGGGCAAAACCCTAATTATGGTGACTGGAATAGTGAATGTGGGAGGCAAGGAACTAGGTATCGTAGGGATTAACTTTGTGTAAAGGTTAAGGAAAGATGAGGGAGGGTGGTAGCTAAAGAAGACAGCAGATAATTGAAGGGTTTTTATTTTGTTTTATGTTTTCACATGGTCAGTATTTAAAGCTGGAAGAGGCTTAGAATTTGTTTATATGCTGGACGGGGAGGAGCTTAGCAGAGAAGGAAAGAGTAAAGGTACCAGAGAAAGAATAATTTATGGACCAAAGTCCTTTGTTTAAGAGGTAGACTCCAGAGCTCAACAGAATGAAAAGTAATTAATGATCCAGTTAGCAGTTTGTTTTTTTAATTCTACAAATTAGTTAAAATGATGTAGATCTTTATGATATTTTCTAGTGAAAATAAACATTTTACTACTTTTATTTCTTGAAGATATTTGCTTACCAGTTAATTCCTGGCAATAGTTTCCTTTGTAATGTCCTACAATTTAAAAGGAGATGAATTAAAGAAACTGACAAAAGCGTGAGAAAATCATCCATCCGTTCGCTATATTAACAGAAAACTATTTTCATTTTTCCATTTTATCTGTTAAATTATTTTCTTAACACTTTACTGTGTATGCATTCCAGGAAATTAATGAAGATTTCTAAAAGTGAGTTATATAGCATGGGTTTACATTATTTGATATATCATTTAAGTAGTACTAATTTTTCTTCTAATTTTTCTTCTTTTTATCCCCCCATTAAGGATCAAGACTCTTTAAAGAAAAGCCAAGGTGTTGGTCCAATTAGAAAAGTTCTTCTCCTTAAGGAAGATCATGAAGGCCTTGGCATTTCAATTACAGTAAGAAGTAGTGCTTCCAGGCTCCTCTTCTATAATTAACTAGTATAATCGTGCTCCTCTGTTGGACATCCTTGGGAAACAAAGTATTCTGGATATGTGCTCTAAATAACTAAATTTATTCCCCTGGGCACCAACACTTTTGTGTAAACTTTTTTTTGTATGTAAATCTTCCTAATGACTATTAACTATTACTTTAGTAAAATTATTACTTTATTAAGCATAATTTAGCATTTTCATTATGACTTGGGTTATAGTTTTGTACAATATGCTGTGATTGCCTCTAGGACCTTTGAGAATGGATATGACTGTTTTCTTTATGTTAAATGGCTCCCAATTGTATTGTTCTTTTCTCTAGAGTATGTGCTATCTTTCTCGTGTTCTCGTTTCTTTGTTGTCAAATTTCACTGGCTGTTGAGTCCAAATATTCTTCCTTTCTAAATTTGATGCCTTTACAAACAGTTGTCTTGGGCAACGTTTCTGAGAGCAGCATATTATAAAATACATATATTTGGAGTCATTTTGCTGTCCTTACAGTACTTTTTTCCAGAAGAATGAATAAGATGGCTTTACTCTGTCTTTCATTTGGTAATATATGGATACTGCATAAGTTCATTTGCTTTTTGGTATTGTTTAATGTAGAAATTTTTTTTATCATAAGAAGTTTACCTGATAGGTATTTATTGAATACCTACCTACCTTTTTGAATGCACTGCCCTCAAAGAGCATAAATTTTAGAAGAAATAATACATATATATATATATATACATGCACACACACAAATAATACATATATATACACATACATACACAAATAATACGTATATATACACATACACACACACAAATAATACGTATATATACACATACACACAATATATATATACATACACACACAAATAATACATACATATATATACATACACACAAATAATTATAACACAAACTAAAAAGTGAAAGGTACCAAATAACTGCATTTTATCAATTCTGTGTTGCATATTTTTTCACATTTTAATATCTCTGAAATTGAGATTTTTCTTACACTCTTTCAGTGATTTTTGTAGTACATAAAATAATGGTAAGTCTTATTATAGTGATTTAGATTTGATAAAATCTAATAGTGCTGTGGACTATTAATACCTAAAATATTTTTATTTATGTTTAAAAGAGTTCAGCCGATTGTAGTTTTTTGATTTGGTTTTTTTTTTTTTTTTGGCTTTGGAATGTGTTTTAGAAAGCACATGTATGTTATT
Source organism: Phoca vitulina (assembly GCF_004348235.1). Taxonomy (NCBI): domain Eukaryota; kingdom Metazoa; phylum Chordata; class Mammalia; order Carnivora; family Phocidae; genus Phoca; species Phoca vitulina. Next base: position 44,207,153 of record NW_022589712.1, read on the forward strand.
GTTTTACTCAGAGATAACTGTTTGATACTCGTAATAATATATTTATCATTACCTAAGTAGCAAATAATATTTTACTCAGCATTTATACAGGATAGATGCTTATTGAAATGTATTTTTAAGAAGATATTTTATTGTTAGGAAAGTCTGTGACTATAAAAGAGTAAACTAATTGACTGCCTTTTTTTTTTTTTTTTTTTTGGTTAGGGTGGGAAAGAACATGGTGTTCCAATCCTCATTTCTGAGATCCACCCAGGGCAACCTGCTGATAGATGTGGAGGACTGCACGTTGGAGATGCTATTCTGGCTGTTAATGGAGTTAACCTAAGGGACACAAAGCATAAAGAAGCTGTAACCATTCTTTCCCAGCAGGTAAGTTCCCTTTATGTAATTAAAATTGGATCTATCAATTGGTTCTTCTTGAATCTACTGAATATTTTATACTTCCAGTATTTGAGGCTTCTTACGTAGTAAAGTGTTTATATATAGATACTAGTTCCCTTTGATTTGGGCCTTTTATAGAAGATATTCAGCCAGATTTACTGAAGAAGATTTTACTTGCTTTTTCCCACAGCTGCATAACTTTGAGCAAGTTACTTAAATCCTCTGCTCTGCTACTGTGCCCTTATTGGAGAGCTGTAAGGATTAAGTATGTTGATTCATAGAAAGTGCTCCGAACAGGACCTGGTACTTAGAAAGCAAAACGTCATTAATGACTAAAACACTATACAAATAGAAGGCATTATAGAAAACATAATGTTAGAAGCAGATTGGTTTTACAGACATAAATGTTAGAACAGAAAGGGTCCTTAGAAATCATTTAGCCCAACCCTCTTATTTAAAATGAGTAAACTAAGGTTCTTAGGGATTTGCTCTAGGTTGCAAAGAAAATAAATCATAGAGTTGGGATTCATACCCACAAGTCTTATTTGTTACCAGGTTTACTTAAGATGGGTTTTTTTTTGTTTTCTTTTTTTCCTTCAAGAAGAAGGTTGAAGAAATTAGATGTTGATAGTACATTGAGATGTTTGTTGGGTCCTCAGTGTAGAATTGAATCTCAAAGTTGAAAGTGAATTTATAGCTTATTGGTTCAACTCTACTTTGTATAAATCTCTACAATATCACTAATTAACTATTTACATTGGGGGGAACTTGTTGATAAAGTAGTCCATTCTATTGTTGTACATTGCTGATTTTTAGGAAGGTCTTCCTCATATTAAGTCTAAAATCTGTCTCCATGACTGTCACCCACAGACCTAATTCTTTAATCTAGAACTTTATGGAAGACTACCACCTTATCTGTCTGTCTCCCCCAGATGGTATTTGTAAGCATTATCTGCTAAGAGAGATCTCAGAATGCAACCCTAACCTCTTTCAGTTAGTGTTTTCTCAGTCCAAGTTGGCCATATTCAGTAGCACGAGAGTGAGATGAATGGCAGCTGTGGTCAAGGAAATACAAACAGGCAGTCACAAACTTAAGGAAATGCTAAGCATGTGTTAAAATTCTGAAACATAACCTTAAACTGCTGGGAAAGCAGAGCACCAAAGAGACTGACTTAGTGAGTGGCAGTAAAAAATGGCATGCTTTCTTTGGAGCAAAGGCAGGCCATAATTTTCAGAGTTGCAAATACCAGACTTATGTGTAGTAATTGTATTCTCTTATTAAATGACTTGGAATGTTTTTTAGACATAAAATAACCTGTAACTTTTTACTTGAACATAAGTTTTATTAAAGAATAGTAGTACAAGGGCACCTGGGTGGCTCAGTCGGTTAAGCGTCTGGCTTCAGTTCAGGTCATGATCCACAGGGTTGCGAGATCCAGCCCCACATCGTGCTCCGCACTCAATGGGGAGTCTGCTTGAGATTCTCTCCCTCCCTCTCTCTCTGTACTTCCCCTTGCTTGCACTTTCTTTCTCTCTAAAATAAATAAATCTTAAAAAAAATAGCAGTACAAGTATTACATTTATTTATAATAAGTATTTTTAAAAATTTATTTAAGTAATCTCTATCCCCAACATGGGGCTCGAACTTACAACCCTGAGATCAAGCATCAAGTGCTCTTCTGACTGAGCCAGCCAGGCACCCCCAAATATTATACATTTAGTCTAGTAGAAAGAGCAAGGACTTTGGAGTCAAATTTCGGTTTTTCTATTTTACTTGCTCATCATATTGGAAAAATTATCTGCTCTTTCCAGAACTCATTCAGGTTTCTCATTCATGTAAAAGAGACTGTACTACAATAGGGTTATTCAAGGATTGAAGGATATAGTCTTGTACAATAAATAAAATAACTATTATAATAATTACTATTAACACTGTGGTACTCAGTGAAAGTTAAGTAAAGGCTCAAGACCTATTCACTAAGAAAAAAGAAATCAGTGTGTAGAGGTTTCTTGAATTAGTCAAGGAAAAGTTTGTGTGATGCCCTTAAGTGCAACTTTAATATCTGACTACTTAGATGGATTTGCTGTGTCAAGTACAAAATGGCAGAATGACTTTTAAACTAAACATTTGTTCTAAAGTTTTTTAAGTTGAGTAGTTAAGCATTCATTTTTAGTTTAGGTCTGTTAGCAAAAATACTGTGACTAGTACAAAGAGCTATTGTAATATTAAAAGGAAATTACTTAGAATTCATGGGGTTGATCTGGACGTGATAGCCTCTGTGTGCTTTTCTATTTTTTGAGATTCTAGAATTTCATTATCGGTTGTCTTGAAAGGAGGAGCTACATTTGAGATCTGACTGCTTCTCATGCCTATCACTCACCCCAAGGAATTTGGAAACCATTTTTTGAGTATAACTACAGTAACTTGACTTGCTCATTTTCTTTCTTCATTTTAGAGAGGAGAGATTGAATTTGAAGTAGTTTATGTGGCTCCCGAAGTGGATTCTGATGATGAAAATGTAGAGTATGAAGATGAGAGTGGACACCGCTACCGTTTGTACCTTGATGAGTTAGAGGGAGGGAGTAATCCTGGTGCTGGGTGCAAAGACACAAGCGGGGAAATCAAAGTGTTGCAAGGTAAAAATTACTCTAAAAGTTATTGTTAATGTATTTATTATTAATAAACTTTTAAAATACAAAATTTTAGATTTCTTCAGTAACACTGTTTTAATGATGGGGAAATCATCATTAACAGATCAAATAGCTCTCCTTTGCTTATAGTTTCATTGCATACTGGTCACTATGCCAAAATGTATTTACATAGAAGTTCTCTTAGGTTCATTTTGGATTTTAAGACAAGTGTATTACCAGTTACTGAACTACAAATGATCCTTGAAAAATAAAAAATAAAAATCCAAGTTTTCTAGATTCTGAAATAGACTGATAAAAATGCCTTTTAGAGTAGATACATCTTACTGTCATCTTGCTGTTAAAGTGCATTCTTCTGTCATAATACAATGATTTGTAGACTAATATGAATATGTTATTAGACCATTGTCTTGCAATTATTATTAGAATCAGGATATGTGATCTTGAGAATTTTTGGTTTAGTTCCTTTGCTATTATTTACACATATTGTAAAGAGAAATTCTGGCCCTTTCTTTTACATAGAGCAGTGGTTCTTAAATTGTGATCTATGAATCTCTGGGGGTCCCTGAGACCCTCCTAGGGAATTCATGAGATAAAAATCGTTCATAATAGGGGCACCTGGGTGGCTCATTCTGTTAAGCGTCTGCCTTCAGCTCTGGTCACGATCTCTGTGTCCTGGGATTGAGCCCTGCGTCTTCAGGTTCCCTGCTTATCAGGGTGTCTGCTTCTCCCTCTCCCCCTCCCCCCCACTCGTGCAGGCGCGCGCATGTGCTCTCTTTCTCTCTCTGTCTCAAATAAATAAATAAAACGCCCCCCCAAAATGGTTCATAATAATGCTAAAACATTATTTGTGGGTTTTTTCCTGAATTGATATTTGCACTGATGGTGCAAAAGCAGTGAGGGTAAATACCTGTTTGCCTTAGTACAAATCAAGGCAGTGGTACTACTACTAAAGTAATCATTGTTTCTTTCTTGCCATCTACTCAGAGTTAAAAAAAAAAAGAAGAAAATACCAGTTTCATGAAATAGTAAAACTTCATTTTATTAAATCTCGACCCTTGAATGCTTGTCTTTTTCGTACCGTGTGTTATGAGATGGGAAGTATGCATAAAGCACTGAGTCTGCATGCTGGTCTCAAAGAAAAGCACCTAAGTGATTAAGTAGCTAGCTGAACTGGCCATTTTTTTCATGGAAGACAATTTTGACTTGAAGAATGACTGACTAAAATTATGGTTGTTCAGACAGTTTGGCAGCCATTTTCTTTAAAAGGAACAAAATGAGTCCATCACTTCAGGGAAACAACTGACAGTATTTAGTGCCAATGATAAAATTTCAGCTTTCAAGTGACAATTAGAATTTTGTAAAACCTGTATCAATCACCATGAGCTTGACAGCTTTTTTGTATAATAAGATTGGTGGTGATGTTAATAAATGTGATTTTTTTTTGATATAGTAAAAATGAAACCTGTCAACTCGTGGAATTGCTACATAACTCAGTGATCTAATATTTTTCAAATGACCAGTGTATGATGTTACAAAATCCTGCATGGGTAAAAGAGCCATTCAAACAGCAAGATAGACAAGTGGATTTTAACGTAACAGTGTGAACAGTTCATGGATATGGTTTCAAATTCTGTGGTTTCCAATTTTGGTATAGTATCAAAGAAGAATATTGACAGTTATCCGAAAAGCCTATTAAAACTACTCTTCCCTCTTCCAACTATGTATCTGTGTGAGGGTGAACTTTTTTATATACTTGTAATAGATTGAGCAGAGGCAAATAAGAAAATCCAGCTATCTATAAAGCGAGACTTTATTTATTTATTATTCATTTATTTTTTAAAGATTTTATTTATTTACTTGACACTGAGGGAGAGAGAGAGCACAAGCAGAGGGAGCAGGAAAAGGAGAAGGCTCCCCTGCTCAGCGGGGAGCCTGATGCGGGGCTCAATCCCAGGATCCCGGGACCACGATCTGAGCCGAAGGCAGATGCCTAACCAGCTGAGCCACCCAGGCGCCCCTAAAGCCAGACTTTAAGGATATTTGCAAAATTGAAAATAATGCTCCTCTTCTGACTAAATTTTTAGAAAATGGAATTATTTCCACTGAGACAAATATGTTGTTTATGTTAACATTTATTAGGCTTATTTTCATTTTTAACAAAGTCATAATTTTTTTAGATTTCTCAGAAGTTTTAATTACTAATATGGTAAACATCAATAACCTACATAACATTAGTAAACCACATGAACAAAACTCTTTGGAATCTGCAGTGTGAAGGCATCCTGAAAACCAAAAATGAGAAATTTCTGGCACAGAGTTATATAGTGAACTAATGAACTAATGTTCTTGTGGTAAGCCTGGATTTTATGAATTATCTACATGTAGACAGCAGTAGCAATAGTGTTCTCCCCATGCATCTTGAACAAAACCATTGTGGCAGTACGTCATAACTTTACACCGTTGGGCTACTTTCCCTATGATTTCATTGTCTTTCACCCTTTCAACTATTTTCTGTCCGCAGTAGAAGGCTTCTTCCTTTCCTTTTTTGCAGCTGAGGCTAAAAGACTTCTGTGCCACCTCTGTAAATTGCAGACCACTTAAAATGTGACTCATAAAACCAAAATGTATGCTCTTATGATTTACCACGATTAATGGATTCAAATCACAAAAAAATATATCCACTGATGATTGTTTAGCACACGTCCATACTTCATAGCTCACTAAATAGATGACATAATCAACTCTGATTTTATTGGCAAGCCTAGTGTCTATTTTTTAGATTAACCAAAATTTGTTTTAAATTGTATCTGGACATTGTCTTGCCAACAACTTAGATTTTTAGCAGGAAGCTAGCATGTGCCTCAGTTCACTGCAGTTAAATAATCTGAAAGCGAAATGTAGAAGAAACATATAGTTGGCTGTTCATTATATATTTGTGTAAGTAGAATTAACTGAATTTTACGATTGTGTGTATTAATTCTAAGTTTCATGGAAAGTCTGGTAGGAAATTATATATAATTTTTTGATAGGTCCAGTAGAGAATATGAAAAAATCTGTACAGTGTTTGATATCTGCCAGAAGAAGGAAGAATCCCTTTGTCAGAAATTACTAACTTGATTAATTTAGGGCCCCATCATTTGCCTCATTACTATTATTAATTATAGTGGGCATTCCTTGTCTTTGCTCAATCAAGTTCTAAGACTTTTTTTTGGATTAGAAAGTATCTGCCTTTTTTTCTCTTTCTTTCAGGGTTTAATAAGAAGGCAGTAGCTGATGGACATGAAAATGGAGACCTGGGAACTTCGAGTGAAGCTCCCGTAGACGACAGTGCTTCTAAACTAGATGATGTGCGCGGTCTGTATCACACAAAATCGTACTGAACTGACTGTACCTCTGGACAAGATTGCTGACCAGACTCTTCTGAGTTTGGGGCACTAGGGAAACGGTGACAAAGACTATACAAGATCAAGGGAGGCTTGTAGCCTAAATGAAAGGCGGGTACCTCAGGGCTTCATGTGAACAATTCTAAATGCATAAAACTCCCTGTTTTCTGTGGTATACCATAATTAGCTATTGCATGTAAAGCAACTTTGATTTTCGTAAAACTGTAAAGCACCAAAGCATGTGTTTCCCCAAGGGATATTACTAGGCTCTTAAGTACCAAATGAAGCACGACTGTTTTATTTGTCTCCTTTTCCATTTAGTAGAAGGACCGTGCTAACCGGAATTTTATAAGAAATAGCCTTTAAATACAAGAGAATAAATGAATTCATATTATATATATTCCAGAACGTTAAGTGTGGTATTTCAGAGACAGAACCTAACTCAGTGAATTGCAGAAATGTAGGCTTGACTTAATTTTTTTTTTAACTAAAAGAATGGCTTTAGTTTTTTAATTTATTTTGCATCCTGATATCTAAATCAGTTCTTAATGATCATTTATTGTAATAAGTTTGCCTTTCAGCTTTATTCAATGCAGTACAAAATAGTTTTCTTTAAGCAATCCTTTATCAATCAATGCTGCACTAGAGATACTTTCTCAAAAGTTATTGTACATTGTACTTTCTTGGTTTTTAAAAGAAATGCAGATGAGTATAAAATATCTGTCCTCAATTATGTTGATCTGTGTGCATGGTATTGGAGCATTACATTATTAATGTTTAGACTCCAATAGTTTTTTTTCTGGGATCCACAAAAGACAGTTTTATACATTTTGAGTTGTTCATAAAGTTTGTCTTGTTGTGATAGTCTTGGTACGTAACGATACATTTTTCTGGCAGTAATAGCTCAAATTTATTTGTCAGTAAATTACATTGCATCTACACAGCAGTTTTCTCTCAAAGTAACTTATTTGCCAATCACTTAAAAAGCCGAGGCACTGGTGGGCAAGATAAAGTGAAGACATTTTGATGCGGTAATTGTTTGGGTTGGCTTTTCATCTCAGTGTTTCTTGACTAAAGTGCTCTCATATGCAAAACTACAGACTTGTTAATTCTCTTATCCCAGGATTAAGCATGGAGGGCCTGCTGTCTTATTTATTGCTTTGCAGGCCATTGGTACCCTGCTTGGGGAAAGTGAAAACATTGCATTTAAAGAGGTGATAGTTTTGCCAATATCACTGATTTTTTTTTTAAAAGGATATACATTTAAGGGACTATTAAGTGGGGGACAAGCCTACGAGGCTTTTAGAATATTACCAGTATCTTCATGTATAATATTCAGATGTTACGTGATATAGAACACATTTTTTTTTGTCTTTCCTAGATGCACTATATATTTGTTCATAGGTAAATCTATACAATGTATATACTTTATTTGGTGGTTTTGCTATTTATAAATTTTATGTTTTAACTATTGCTCATTTATGGTTTGTTTTGGATGGTTTTGTTCATTTGTATATCACCATGTTAGTTTGTAATAGAAATGCACTTCATAGTGTATATTGTTACTGATATTAAAATACCTTGTAGCGTAACGTTGCCTCCCAGCAAAAGCTAGTATTTAATTGTACAACCAAATAAGCAAGCTACATGTTACTGTTTGCTCCTGACAGGCTAGGCCTCTTAAAAGAAAGAAGTTTTTTCCTTATGCATTCCCCCTACACCAAACACATACCCCAGGCATGACATGAAATCTGCAAGCTGGAGTTGAGCCAGTATATTCATTTAGCCAAAAAAATTTCCATTGCAGTGTATCTGAAAACATTTTTGTTTTTGACTTGAAACCATGTTCTTGTTTTTTTTAAAACGCAGCCTGGGATGGGATGACCATGGCGGGGTTTTTTTTTTTTTTTTCCAGAGAATATCCTTTATCTACTAGACAGAATCCTTAGGAGATACTAGCTAAAACTTTTTGATTTTCGAGAACAATCTAAAAAAGTCCATAAAGAGTATTTTAAGAGCCTTGAATTGGCATTTCTCTGGAGACGCTATGTAATATGGATCATATGGGATGGTTATGACATAAACTCCTTTCAAGGGCTGAAGAGCAGAAGGAAAGATTTCCCAGGTAGTTTAAGATTGCTTAAGTCAGTTCTGTTTTCATTCCTGCTTCACCCTGGTTTGCGAAGTCTGCATGAGAACCCTGTTGCTCAGATGCTACTGTGAGCTTCCTGTCAGGAGTTTAGAAAGTACCTAGTTAAAAGTTCATTTTAGACTGGTCTCTGGGGGATGAGCTAAGAATTAGAGACTGAATGAGAAGCAGTTTTTATATTTTCACATTTATAGGGAAGAAATTCCTAGCACCTAAGTTTCTAGGACAAAACCAAATAGAAAAGGAGAGAACTGTTGCGAAGCCATTACAGTTAAAAAGGAAAAAGAAAAACCTACAAATGCACACACAGAGGAGCTGAGAAAAAATGTTCCACAGTATGAGGGTTGTGTGTAGGGGTGTGCGTGTGTATTTACAGTTTAGCCTCTGAAATTCTCTTCTACGTTATCTGTTAGGAATATGATGGAGCAGCAACATTTGGGTTATGAGGCTTGTTAAAACAGGTTTAAGAGAAATGAAAGGTTCTGAGTCTTGGTAATTATAACTGAATAGTTGTCAAAAGGTAACACAGCTTGTGCTTGGTGCTGGTTTTACTCCCCACACAGTGGACTTACTTTGTTTTCATGTTAAGAAACAAAACTCATTGATTCATGTGTAAGTCACACATTATTTGACATCTTTATTATGTATTCCACCATTCCACTTATTCAGTCTTCCACGTAGGGTCGGCCTCAGATCTATAGGATTTATGACAAATGTATTATATCTAGTTGAGTTTAATATTTTTTTATTAGCCTGTAAATAAAGATGGCATCTTCTACATTAAAATGGTATTGATCTCATTTTTAAAAAAACATTTCAAGTTTTTTGGGTTTTTTTTTAAGGTTTTACTTATTTATTTGACAGAGAGAGAGACAGCGAGAGAGGGAACACAAGCAGGAGGAGTGGGTGAGGGAGAAGCAGGCTTCCCGCGGAGCGGGGAGCCCGATGCGGGGCTCGATCCCAGGACCCTGGGATCATGACCTGAGCCCAAGGCAGATGCTTAACGACTGAGCCACCCAGGCACCCCAAACATTTTAAGTTTCTTTCCCATTAAATATTTTGGTTTATTCCTAGTAGCTTCTATCATTTGTACTAACAGCCATCAGGTCCATGCGAAGGCTGAAACCTAGTTACTATAGTGCAACTTTTTTTTTTTTTTTTGGTAGGAATTAACCGTGTGATCATAGGAAATGTTTACTCTGGGTTAGTTAAAAACATGGTGGTTGAAGGAACTGTCAGAGCAACTGTGGGACCAGCGTTTTGTTGAAACTTAGCAGATGGCAAAGACTCTAGTCTCCTTGGGTTAGTTTTATGTTACAGATTTTGATAGTCAATGTTCTCTAAGCGGATAATATTGAAACAAATTATTAAAAAACCGATCCTATTAGATACCGTGTAAGAGGACATTCTTCCATTTTATCATCTGAGCCCACAGAGTTGAGAAGTTTCCAAAAGAGGTGTAAAATAATTTTTAGCAACATCTGTAAACATTGTTCTGTTTCTTTGCTTCAGAAGTTTTACATATGGTCACTTACAGTCAACCTAAGGACTAGGTGTAAAATGTGTAGGAATGCCTTTGCTTTGCTAAGGGTATTTGAGGTCAATCAGCAAGATAAACTTACAAATGGTATTTTACTCTTAGTATTGATGAATACAAATCATATTTCAGAAGACTACTTAAGTTATGAACATTTAGAAACACTTATTTTTTGTCATTGATTAACCTTGATTTAGTCCTCATACAATATGGTGTCTGTAGCTACAGTCAGCTTAAGCTCCCAGCTCAGCAAGCAGTTTGGAAAAGTCTTTACCCCAGAATTCATCTGCATAGGATGTTGTTCGATCTATGAAATTTAAAAGATTATTTACATTTTCATTTTTAATCAGTGTTCTATTTTAGGTGGTTTTGTAACTTTTTTTTTTTTAACTAAAAGTATTGCAAGTTACCATGCGCTGTTGGTGCTAAATATTTGTCTGATACTAAATCTTTTTCAGGTGTATTTTGAGAGCGGTAGTCCCCGTGGCGGCGGCCAGGAGACTGCGGCTCGCAGATGTCCCGCAGGTGCAGCACAGTGACTCCGGGCTCGGCAGCTGCTGCACTCTGAAACCCATCCCGGCTTCTCCAACTGCTGCCCCCAGACAGGACCTTGCCTTGGCCTGAGGACTCCTGACGGTCTTGCCAGACTCCCGTAGGATTACATTCTAATCTCAGTGGCTTCCTCCCCACCTTCCCTCCTGCAGCTGAGCTCCTACCCGCATCGGGGGCTGGTTGCTTCCGGCTTCCCACTAAACCCAGCTTCCTCTCTTATTGCCTCACCAGCATTGCTCCTAATAAATCTGTTACACAGCAGATCCCTTCTTGGTCTTGGTGTCTGCTTCTTGGAGGACCCAGGCTAACACAAGTGGACCAGGAGTGAGACGTGAGGAAACAGGTTCTTAGATGAGGAACCGGCTCATCTCCCACCCAGAGGCTGAAGAGGAGGACCTCCTGATCGGTAAGTGGTTGGCATGAGGTCACGGCTCACTTTACTACGTATTTCACAAATGGTGTACCTGAACCTGTTCTCCTTAGAAAGGCCTACCTGCAGAGTTCACCTCTGGCTAGTATCCAGCAATTTGGATTTCAGGAGTGTCCCCCCTCTCCCATTCCCTAACTGATAAGGGTGGTTTACTGTGCCTGAAGCCTTTGTACAAACAATAAGATTTATGTTAAACGCCTGCTTTCCTTCTGGGAATCTGGACTTCTGATACATGCCAGGCCGAGTGTACCTCCGTGACTGAGGCCCAATAAAAACGCTGGACTGCAGGCTTGCCCAGGCTCAGGCCGACTTCCCGGTGGACAGTATTTCATGTGTTACACATCATTGCTGGAGGAATTCAGCTCATCCTCTGTGACTTAATTAGAAGAAGACTCTTGGAGCTTGTGCCAGATTTCCTCTGGACTTTGTTCATGTGCCTTTCCCCTTTGCTGATTTTGCCTGGTGTTCTTTCTCTGTAATATCATAGTTGTGAGTACAGCTCTATGCTTAGTCCTGTGGGTCCCTCTAGCGCCCCCTCAGACAGTTACTGCCCCCGTCTCCTCTCTTGGCTGCCAGGCCAGTAACTAGGCTCAAATCCTAGCACAGCCTGGCTGTGGATGTGCTGGGCCTGGTAAGGGAGAAAAGAGATGAGACCTCACAAGTGTAAGAATTAGCTAGCATATACTGCCAGGTGCCAAGTGCTACTAGGATTGGATTTGAGAGGGCTTGATCAAGGACTAAACTCTCTTGTTAAAACAAAGAATTCAGATTGGAAAAAATAATCCACACTGAAAACATAAGGACACAGAAAATCTGAAAGTGAAATGATAAAGAAGATACACTGGGCATATATTCCCCAAAGGCTAGCCGAGATAATTATTCCTGTCAGAGAAACTAGGCTTCAAGAGGGGAAAAAAAGCAGCATTACCAGGGATAGAGAAAGCTACTTCAATTCTTAAAGAATCAACTCAGTACAAAATTAAAATAATTCTAACCTTGTATATATTAATTTAAAATAGCCTCAAATTATATAAAGCAAAAATTAACAGAACCACAAGAAAATTCTAAAAAGCCATCACAGGATTGGGAGGTTGCAACAAAACTTTCAAAGAATTTGGGAAGGAAGGAAGATTTGAATGGCAAAAGTAATAAGATTGTAAAAGACCTCTGGCTCATAAATAGGAAGATAGATGAATGGAAGTATAAGAAGGAAAATTAGAGCCACAAAATATAAAATACACAAACTTGGAGTCTTTGCTTTGGATTGGTAAAATTTGCAATTTGTCAAAATGCCAGCAGGGGGCAGCACATTCTCCAAATATGATATTCTACTTCTGCCTATTAGAACTGGAAGGTTTTATGAAGATTGTCAAAATACTTTTTATTGGGAGGATGAATAAACTGAGAACTAGAAAGTTATATTCCTTGTCCAGGGTTACACAGCTAGTAGGTGTCAGCCAGGACTCAAATCCCTTTCTTGATTCTACTTTAATAGGCCACAAAGGGAGAAAGGGAAATACAGATGAAACTGTCAGCTTTTCAGTCTTTCTCCCCCACTTACATATTTTTTTAATGGTGCAAGGTTTTATGGAGCCTAGGATTGATTAAGTTTTGATTTTTAAAAATGATAGTTGAGCTGGATTTGAATTTCACTAGGAATAGATTTTCTGCAATTGGGTGACTGTTGACATTCCATGGCAGAGCTGCAGACTCTTGAGACGGGAATGTTCCCTCCCTCGCCCTTCATGTGCACAGGGTTCCCGTAGTCTTCAGGGAGCTGGGTTGCAACAGGATACTTGTGACATTTGGGAAAGTGTCAGTCTCACCATCAGTAAGGACATTTTTATCTCTGCCGAGCACCGTAACAAATGCGTTATCTGCTTCTGAAAGCAGAAAAATTGAACCAAAAAAAAAAAAATCAACTAATTTTCAGGGAAAAAAGACAACAGATGAACTGCTGGCTAAACTAATATGAAAAAAGAGAGTAGAGGCAAATGTACAAAATAAGGGAGAAATAACCATAAAAACAGAGGGAATGAACGGGTGATAAAAAACTATTTTAATTTTATATGAATAAATTTGAAAACTTTTCAAAGATAATGTAATTTACCAAAACTGAATTAAGTTTTGGGGCGCCTGTGTGGCTCAGTTGGTTAAGCGTCTGCCTTCGGCTCAGGTCATGATCCCAGGGTCCTGGGATCAAGTCCCACATCAGGCTTCCTGCTCGGGGGGAGCCTACTTCTCCTTCTTCCTCTGCCACTCCTCCTGCTTGTGCACTCTCTCTCTCAAATAAATAAAATCCTAAAAAAAAAAAAAAAACCAACTGAATGAAGTTTTAAAATCTAAACAGATTTCCATGGAAAAAACTGTCAGTGCTGCCTCCTCCCAAAATTACCACAAATATATGGTTTCATAGGCAATGCTACCAAACGTTTAAAGAGCAGATTATTTCAATGCCTAGCAAGAAAAGAACCAAAAGGAGGAGAAAATGAAATTGTTTCTGTCAGGCTAATAAACCTGATGAAGACTGACACAAAGAAAATGACAAGACCTGTCTCGTGAAAGAACATTAATGCAAAAATCCTAAATAAAATGTTATTGATGTGAATTCAGCAGCAGTTTAATGGACTCACACACCATAACTGTTTAATATTAGGACATCCAATGATATAATTAATCATATGGCTGGGTCTAGAAAGGGATCCTAGGCAAGAAAATCATTTGCTTTGTTTTTTTTTTTTTTAAGACATTTATTTGAGAGAGAGCGCACCGCGGAGGGGCAGAGGGAGAGAGAAACTTAAGAGACTCCCCGCTGAGTGTGGAGCCCAGTGCAGGGCTCGATCCCATGACCCTGAGATCACGACCTGAGTCGAAACCAAGAGTCGGAAGCTTAACCGACTGTGCCACCCAGGCTCCCCCAAAATCATTTGCTTCTAGTTCCATAGATGCTGAAAACTAATTGGTGAAAATCCAACACTAATTCTTGGTGAGGAAAAAAAGGAATGAACGGATGCTTTCTTAATATACACCTCACTGTAATCTATTGCTACCCCTAAGCCAGCATCATGCTGAGTAGGGAGATACTAGGAACATTTAATATGGTAAGGGACGTATTGCCAATGGAATTAAGTGTACATATAAATTTGGTAAAGGAGGTTGCAACAGCACTATTGGCCTACATGACCACATTCCCAGAAAAACTAGGAGAATCAACTAAAAAACTACTAGAAACAAGGAAATTTAGTAAAGGAATAGAATATAAACAAATCAAAGAGGAAGAAAAAATACGTTTTAATATTTAAAAATATTTTTAATGAAAAAAATATGTCTGTAATAGCTAATACCAACATGGTGCCTACCATGGGTCAGGCACTGTTCTAAGGGTTTTACATGTATTAACCCTTGTAATCTTCACCACAACCCCATGAAGTATATCCTACCACAGTCTCCACTTAGAAATAAGGAAATGGAGTCAGAGAGAGATAAAATAACACTTTCTTTATCATACAACGATAGCAGAATCTGAACACAGGCAGTCCAATTCCAGAATGTATACTTTTTTCCAGCAAGGCCATACCAGCTCTTGATCTATAAAAGGAGGGGGGTGGTACCATTTCTGATGGCAACAACAAGAAAACACCTAAGCCTAAATTAAACAAAAAATGTGCAGTACTTACACAAAAACCATTTAAAATCCCTAAAGGGATGCAAAAGGCGGCTTGAACAAATGGAAAGGGTTACTACGTTTTGTATGTATAGCCAATGCATAACCACGTATGACCAAAAGTTACATCAGACAAGAATGAATGGGAGCTGAGGCACACGAACATGCCAGGTTAGATCACTCTTGGAAGAATGGGGACAGGCAAGGAGATGACCTTGGGGTATTAAGGGAGAATTCTTTACACTTGAGAGAGATTTGAACAACTTTATAGGCCAAGAGGCAAATACCAGTTGAGAGGGAGAGGTGAGGACATGGGAAAAGGGAATCGTTGGGGCAAAATCTGAGATGAGGGAGAAGCCAATGGGGATTAGGTCACCGGTGAAGGTTTTGAGCCCCTTTCCCGTTGACCCAGGACAGGAGACGAAAAGGACTGGCGTGGATGCAGTTTTCTGTAGGAAGAGGGCTAGACAGGCAGGTACCCGGTCTGATTTTAAGGACCACGAGGGGAAGGAGTGTGGCAAGGCCTCAGAGTACGGGAAGGTGGGAGGAGTGGCACTGCTTTGGAACAGTTGCTGAGGGGCAGTTATCGAAGATCAGCTTGATAAGGTTGAGGAGTAATGGGCCCCAGGTAAGTGGGGAAACTAGGAGTTGGTAAGAGCCCCGGTGTGAACAGTTACACAATGTTCTCCTGCTGCTGTGGTGGACAGGTGCAGGTGGTATGCCGAGGGGGACTTCTGTCGTTAGGGCCTCAAGGTTTGGGGTTCCTGGAAAGACAGCAGCATGAAAATGCTGAGACAAAACAGTTCACATGCTGGATGGAAAGGAAATTCAACTTAAAAAGTTTAACAACCAGAGGAAAATGGTGATTATCTGGGCATCCAGTATCTTCATGAGGTCAACGCACAGGTAGGGTGAAAGGTGAGGAATCCAAAGAACAGGAGGTTTGGAGCAGACAGAATTAGTAAGCTCTCTGAACTGGAGTTCTTGCCGAAGGAGTGTGGACAGGAGTGTGGACATCTGTGCAGGGAGTTTCAGTAGAGTGGAGGTTACTAGAGGAGACGTCAAAAAACCATGCTGGACACTGAATTCTCCAGTGCGATCACAGGGAAAGAATGGAGAAGACCTTGAGCCAGGCAAAAGTCCTCAGTGAATGGAGAACGTGGCTTGGGGGACATTAGGTGCCACAGCGAGAAGAAAAGGTGGCAGAGCTAGGGGGCAGGAGTATCACAGAGGGAGAGGATTTTGCAAGTGGGAGAGAGAGTGAGAATGGGTGGGAAGTGGGTGTCGGGAGGAAGGTCTGCCTTGCCCCCTGGCCACAGCCAGTGCAGCTGTTGAAGAGAAAAGGCCACCTCCACTGGAAAAGGACTCCAAGGGAAGTGGTGCTGGAGGACAGTTTTAGATTTTTTTTTTTTAATTTACTTCAGAGAGCGAGAGGGAGAAGCAGACCCCCTGCTGAGCAGGGAGCCAGACACGGGGCTCGATCCCAGGACCCCAGGACCCCAGGACCACGACCAGAGCCGAAGGCAGGCCCTTAACTGACTGAGCTGCCCCTGGAGGACAGTTTCAGACTTCAGATTGGCTGGAAAGAGAGGAGTTAGTATTTATTGATCACCTACTGTATGCAAAAGACGGATATAAATTCATCTTCACGGCAGCCCTTGTATAATCATTTCCACTTTAGGGATTAAGAAGTGGGTTTAGAAATCACCAATGTTAAAGGATAAACTGAGGCATTTTAAAAATGTTAAGTTTATTTGAGTATTTATAGATTCTAACCCGGTGCTGCCAAACCAGGAGTGGTTAGGAGCACTCCACCAAAGAGGCCTGGGGAAAGACTTCGAGAACATGGGGGAGCAAAGAAAGGAAATTATCGGATTGGCTATAGCTTTAACCCTAGTTGGCTATTCGTCGTTGGTTGTCCTTAGCATTCGATTTCGAAACCTTGCGGCCCTTACAGGTTTAGACTCGGGCTTGCTTCTGCAGGCCGCCAGGGCATTAAAGCCACCTCAGGCCGGTGGCCTACTTGTTTAATTGATTGAGCACCAATAATGCGCTTGAAATCGTGTAGTTAAAAAGATTAAATCCCAGGTTAAACCTGAGTTCTATATGGTTCTAAATGCTTTGCTATTTGTAATAAATACGCTATCTATCTCCTGCCTGCTGGGGAGGCATCATTCCAGCAAGATGAGACGCAAACCTATCTATAAGTTCCTAGGGATGTTAGGTACAATAAAATCAGAGTTCTTTAAAAGGCCCTGCGAATCTCAAGAAATACAGGGCAATACCCAGGCATCAGAATTAAAGAAGACACTTTAAAACTGAGTGGCCAGCACTGGAGCTGAGGCTCTGAGCATCCTGGGGCTGGTGGGAGGGTATTGGTTACTCAGATGCTGGGTATGTAACCTTGAAAAGATAGGAGACAAGATTTGGAGTTTGGCATGACAGGGAGTTGGAACAGTGAAAGGATGAACCTAAAAAAAATCTGCCCAATAAAACAGACAACAAAGGATGAATGGCCCTGGATGACCAGCGAAGTCTCCCCCGAGAAATGAAAACCTGGGGCCTGTGCCTCACGCACAGTTCTGGGTCTACGTCTTTAGCACAGTCTAGGAACCACCAACCCAAAAGTTAAACTAAAAACTGGTACAGGGCTGATAGATTCCTGGTGTTAGTATTGCCAGATTCAGCAAATAAAAATATATAGGACATGAATAGTTTTTAGTATACATATGTCCCAAATATTACACAGAACATTCTTAAACTAAAAAAATTATTTGTTCTTTCTCTGAAATTCAAATTTAACTGGATATCCTGTATTTTGTCTGGCAACCCTACCTGGGCACCTGACAGATATAAACGCAAAACCACTCAGAAAGGACATTATCATGAGGTTTTTCACAGGGAGGGAAAAGCCCTGCTAAGGAAGGGCTCACAATAAAACATATGAAACCATATAAAGACACAAACCATCATGAACAAGAGTCGGGAGAAACAACAAACAGGACAGAGCCTCAAGAACTCGGCCCATTCATTCACTGAGCAAATATTTATGGAGCACTGTTCAAGGTGCTGGATCTGCAGGGAACAAAACAGACAAACAGATGGGGTCTAGCAGGAGAGCCAGAAAACAGAAGCGGCGCCATGTGGGACAGTGGTCAATGTTACGAAGAAAAGTAAAGCAGGAACGGAGAGAGAAAATGTTTTGGAAAGAACGCTCTTTTTCAGACAGGGAGAGGAAGGAAGACCTCCTGGAGATTCTGAGTGTAGACTTGAAGGAAGTGAAAGCAGGAGCCCTACAGATCTGGGGGAGGAACTTTCTAGGAAGAGAGAGCAGCCAGCCCAAAGGTTTCAGGGTGGGTGTGTCCCGGGCAGGTTCAAGCGACAGCCCAGAGGCTTATGTGGCTGAGTGGGGTGAACAGAGGTCTGAGGGGTGACACCATGACGGAGGGGGGCAGATCACAGATTTGCCCTTGTCTAGTACAGGAGCCAGCAGCCCCAGGTGGCTGTTTACTTTTAAATAAATAAAGTTCAGTAAAATAAAAAATGTGTTCCTCAGGCAGTCCAGCCACATTGCAGCGCTTGACAGCCACGTGTAAGTAACGAGTGCCGCGCTGAGCAACTCAGACGATGTCGCTCTCACGGCAGAAGTTCGACTGAATAGCGTGGCCAGAGCCTTAGAAATCACGGCACAGCGGCTCCTGCTCCAAATGAGATGAAGAGAACAGGACAATCAGAAAGAGAATATAAAATGATTAAAAGAAGGAATCAAAGCCCAAGAAGATACCGAGACAGTGTAAAAAAGGGCAGATTGGAAAAAGAACCCACAGACCTAGACATTTTTTAGAAATTGAAATGAAAACCTCAGTGGTTCAATTAAGCAGATGCGATAGAAGACGGAATTAGTAAACTGGAGTATGATACGGAATCTTATACAGTGTTTCACATGGGCCCGGCAATGCTTGAGAAGCTTCCACTAATCACACCAGGCATAGGCAGGTGGATAGTACTGTTCCTCCCCACAGAACAAGCAAGGAAACGGGCGCAGAGAGGTGACGGCTTCTCCTCCGGGCAATCTCAAGTCTGTGCACCCAACCACTGTGCCATATTGTCTCTCGGGAGTTTAGCCAGAACTCAGCACAGGAAGAAAAGAGATGATAAATAAGAGGGACTAAGAGACAGGGATGGAAATGGAAGGAGGTCGTCCAATGAACATGCACTAGGAATTCCAGGAGTGAATAAAGAAAACAGCAGAGGCAAGTAGGTAGTGCAAAACAGGATGGCTGAGAATCTGTCACGGTGGAGAAAGAGGAATCCTAGGGTTCAAGATGCAGGAGTTGGTCCCAAGTAACATGAACACAAATGAACTCACAGAATTCACAGTCCACAGGCAGAGCAGACATCTTTACCAGCCTCCAGGTGAATTTATTCCTAGAAGAGGGAGAGCTGGGAGAGAGACCTGGGGGAGGAGAGGAGCGACCTGGGCGGGTGGTGCACAGTGGTGCGGTGCAGGCAGAGCGCTGGGCGGGGCTGGACTGCTCTGTCTGGGGCAAGGACCACTAGCACGACTACTCAGCCCTAGCCTCGATTCGCAGCCTCAACTGTTCCACGGTCCCAGCGAGCTTAGGCATGCTCTTTCAAGGAAGTACAGGGTGAACGTTGCTCTCAGAAGCTTAGCAACTATTTGGTGCACGAATGAATGAGAGAAAGGCATTTTAAGAAAAGTGAGACCAACCCGGTACCTGCACTGGGACTGCCAAACTGATGTATTTCTAAAAGGCCTCGCGGGGATGTAGTTATGAAAGGCTATTCGTGGTGACTCTAGTTGTGCCTATAACATAACTGATTTCATTTTCTGCTAAGATTCGAAAGCAAGTGTAATAAACAGATCATATCCTTTCTAGATGTTTTCTAGGCTGATTACAAATATTAATAAAATTTTAAATAGAAACAAAACCCAGAGCAGTTTCAGCAGCTTCTGTGGCCAGTGTAGTCTTGCTTGTCAGAGAAGATGTGTTGCAGCCACAACTGTGAGAAGTGACAGAATGCAAAGCCTCCCAATAGGACTTGATAACATAGAAGACACCAGACAATTAGAATGATCTCATTCTCACCTTATCACATGTGCTAATGTTGCAAAACACTGAAAAAGGCATAGTATTTTCCGTTCTTATCCTCTAATTTGGGCTTGGCAGTGTAGGGTTTTATCAGACCTTTCCACTCAACCACCCGGTCTACACAGTGAGGCCACCCTGGGGAAGTGCTGGTCCAAAACAAAGTCCTGTTCTCCTCTCTGTCATGATTAGATCATGAGTACAGGGAAGAAATGTGATGGATGAAAATAACTTTAATTCACTGTAAACAAGTCTATTCCTGTGGACTAATATTTTAATGTTAGAAGGCTACATGCAGCCCACCGAGGGCCTGGATTAGACAAACAGCCAATTATAGAACAAAAACTTTGATAAATGTTGTCCCGACTAATTCTTAACTTGTAAGCCTTGGAGGAAGGCACTTAACATCATTTTTACACAAGAAGAAACTGGGCTAAGGGTTAGAGACGACAGACTGAATATACAAATGGATAACGGACAGACCAAATATAAAAACAGAACTCTGATTTACAAACCCACAGCAATAAGCGCAGGAAAGCAACCCATTATCCACAGGAACCAGCCCAGAAAGCCAGCCCGTGCTAGAAGTCAGGCTTGCAGAAGTCAGACCAGGAAGCAAGAATGTCTGCTAGTCGGGGCGCATGGGTGGCTCAGTCGTTAAGCGTCTGCCTTCAGCTCAGGTCATGATCCCAGGGTCCTGGGATCGAGCCCCGCATCGGGCTCCCTGCTCGGCAGGAAGCCTGCTTCTCCCTCTGCCACTCCCCCTGCTTGTGTTCCCTCTCTCACTGTCTCTCTCTCTCTGTCAAATAAATAAAATCTTTAAAAAAAAAAAAAGAATGTCTGCTAGTCAACTCCAAATCACTAAGATTTGATTACTAACTGATAGCCTCTCTAATTTCTGTCTCCACTTCCAACCTAGGGCTAAGCAGAGAAAGCCAGATACGGATCCCTAACCAGTTATCTAGTTAATCCATCCTACAGCTTCCCCAGGCCAACAGCCTCCAATCAAGGCACACCTGCAGCCCTCCCTCCTTTTCCACCATGAAGCTTTCCAGCCCTCTGCTGCCCTTTGGCCTCTCTCTGCCAAAATGCAAGTGATGGTGGCAGACTCCCTTGCTATAGCAAGCTTGAAGAGACTTCACTTGCTTGGTCGGTCTTCATTTATTTCCAAAATAACTGGCTCAAGATCCCTCAGCTATTGTGCGGCTGATCAGGGTCTGGAACCAAGACCTGTCTGACAACAAACCCAGCTCTTTCCACTGTAATCACTTGCCCTTTTAGGAAGGCTCAGCCTCAGAGGCCTTCAACAGCCTGGCCAGCAGGACACCAGTGAGAGGGAGGGGCACTGTGATTTGGCATAGTTTATTATTACAATTAGTATGCATATAAAACCACGTAAACTCCACAAAGTAAACGGTTTATCCTCTAAAATACCCAAAAAGTCTGTCAACTTCCAACACCCTATTTTAATATTTATAGTTTCACAGAAAGTCATAGTTCTACAAACAGAATCGTAATACATTTTTTAGGTAAAGGATTTTTTTGGTCCACATTTTTTGTTAAACACACACTTTCCTCTTTGGCAAAAGAGGGCAAATCGTCCACAGTGAACTCAAAGCAAACAGATTAAAAGCACTGAACATGAGGTACAGCTGAGGTTTGGGCTAATCTGGAATTAGAGACAATGCTGATTTTGTAAGAAAATCAGTTCCCAACCATCTCAGTAGAAAAAAGCTTTATGTAGATTTGGCCTCGGTCCCTTTTGTTAAGAACACACCTCAAATAACTTTGCGTTTCATAGTTACAATGTGTTATTTTCTGAAGAAAGTCATGCAAAGTGTGGGCATCTGACCTCAGCAATATTTTTAATTAGGTACAAAAGCATCTGACACAGTAATTCAGACTGTAATCACTGTGCCACCTTCATTCAGTTTGTTGGGAGAGCAGTTTTGGTTGCTGCTACGTCTCAGCACTTGGCTTTGCAGACAGTTTGAAAAGGTGGATTTGCCTGGGAAAGCCATACAGTATCTGCTGGGCCCGAGGTGAGGAGGAAGCAAAGTGGGATGAAGGTCCCTCAGGCAGGGAGGCCCCCTGCGGCCCGCAGGAACCTCCTTCCTGCTCGGCGGGCGCCCTGACGGGCCACCGCACATCCCATCCCAAGTGGAGTCAGGAACAGGCAGCTGCTGAGGTGGTTGTGTGGTACTGTGTTTTGTTTTAATCTACAATCATAATTGCTAACAACCACCCTGGTGTGTTTCTCATGCTTCAAGTAATTTCATTCCTTCCAGAAGAATGTTAGCAATGCTTTTAGTTCTAGTTATCAAAGGAAAGGAAATGAGCCACAATAACAACAAGATTAAGTTTAAACAGACCTGCTGCGAACACAGTATCAGATAAAATAGACTTAAAGGGTGAACATACTATTATACACGTTTTTGCAACAGCTGCATTCTCCCACTTAGCCTCTGTGCAGAAGTAAAATCTGATAAAGCGAACTTAAGTTACTTTAATTCATGTTAAATACAACTCTGTACAGATTGCACATTTTATACCAAAGCAGCTCAATATCACAGTTAGAGAAATGAAAATGCCCTCTGAGAATTTTCATTTTCCTAGCCCAACAAAACCCAACAGACTCCTGCCCTAACAAAACCAGATGCACTACTTTGTAAACAGGTGAGGTGGTCCCTAGGACTCCACCGCAGGAGCCTATGAAATCTCAGGCACACCCACGCGCACACCGACGCACACGCGCGCACACACACGCACACTTGACCCCATCTCCCGTCTTCCAGGGCCGCACACAGCCCGCCGGCCGGTACCGCAGCAGGTTGCTTTCACAGTGTGCTCACAAGAGAGCAGTCATGGCTGTGGGGCTGAGGGGTTGGAGGCAGTCTCGGGGGGCCGCGTAGGCGGCGCTGGCGGCCGGCTTCGCCCGCGGCTCCTGGTAGTCGGGGTGGACGGGCTCCGCGACCGGGCCGCCGGCTGTCGGCTGATCGTAGCCCGGACTCCGGGCTGCGGTCGCGGGGCGCGGCGGCGTCTGGTACGACGCGCCGCCGGCCGGGAGCGCGTGCGCGTGCGTTTGCGCGTGCGCCGGCCCGGGTCCCGGCGCGCGGTAGCCGCCCTGCGCCGAGAAGGCGTGCGCCCGCGCCGCGTGCCGCTCCACGATGGGCGTGGCGTACTCGGGCTCGGGGTGGGTCAAGGGCAGGGCGTACTCGTGGCGGCCGGCCGGCAGGGGGCAGTCGTAGTGGCTGCCGGCCTCGGCGCTCGGCGCGGCCTCGTCCGCCTCGGTGTCCATCGGACGGAAGGTGGAGCCCTTCCTGGTCACGGTCCCGGTGCCAATCATGAGCGGCGGCTGGTAATCTGAAATCAGAAGCGCAGGAGACGCACCGTGTGTGTGGCACACGGACGCCCGGGCAAGCCGGCTGTTTGCGGAGAGGGGTGCTCTGCGGAGCCAACTCGGCTGAGTGCCTGCGATGCAGCAGGCAGGGTGAGAGAGCCCGAGGTGTAAAAGGCGGAGGTGCCACACACAGGGGCTTACACAGCCGAACCCGTGCGTTAGGAAGCCTCAGCGCAGCGCGGGAACCTAGAGAAGGCAGAGATGACACTTGCCCACACCTGCGGGGGTAAGGGGAAAACACCGCATGGAGCTCTCAAACTGGCTCCTGAGATGCCAGATTTTGGAGGTGGAACGGGAACGGTGATTCAACAACCTATTAAAAACCATGGGAAGAGTCGGAGTTTGATGTGGCCAGAGTATGAGGGACATGGCGTAGTTTAATGGAATACGAAGACCAAAACAGTAGGTTGGGGACTAATGATAATGGCGATGGTAACGATAAAGCTCCCACTTATTGAGTCCTTACTCTGTGCCAGGCATTAGTCTAAGATATTATCAGTCAGTGAAATCCTCAAAAAAAGTACAAAGAAGAGGTAGTGACTATTACTCCATTTGACAAACGGAAAACGGAAGCAGGTTGAGATGAAGTAACCTCTCCAAGATCACCCAGCTGGCAGCCAGTGGAGCCAGAGGTGGAACTCCGGTCGCAGGTGTATGCTGTTACCGCAGGCTCCTTCATAGAGTGCCAGTGCCCTGCTGGCAAGTTTGGCTTACTTCTGTAGAAACTACTGAGGATTCTAAAGAGACTGGCACAGGCAGAGGTAACCTGGAAGCCGACTGAAGAAGGAAAGATCAAAAAATGAGAAAAAAAGGAAAAGTGTAAGTCACACACTAGGGGTCTGGCAGCAGCCTTGGAAAGGCCACCCTTTGGAGACATGACTCAGAGAAATGTATTATCAGCAGTGTGGGGCGTGAGGAAAGAGGGCAGCCAAGGCCCCTTCCCAGGTGTTAAGCCCAGAAGCCTGGGATACACAGCTGGGAAGCCACTGGGAAGAGAATGTATGGAGCAGTCGTGGGGAGGGTTAGGAACAAGGGGTTCAATTTTGGGCCCACTGAGGAACTGGTGGCACCCGCATCGCAGGTAGAGGCGTCCAGCAGGTGAGAATTACTCACTTCTTGGGGAAAGCGAGGGAAGTCTGGGCTTAGCGACTGAGGAGACAAAAATGCAAGGAAGGGCTCTCTATTGGGAGCTCTGAAGCCGGCGTCGGCGGGGGGGGGGGGGGGGGGTGGGGGGGGGTGAGACTGCTGAAGAGAGAGACTGTGACTAAGTGAGGGGAAGAGCGAGACTCAGGGGCTCACACAGTCAAGGTGCCCAAGAAGGACCACACAGTGGGGGAGGGCAACAGGCTGCACCAGAAGCTAAAGAACAATGAAAGGAAGAGGACAGAGAAGGGGGTCTTTCCTCCCCTTGTTCTATCTACAAGGTAGCACTAGAATTGTCGGGGACCGGGGATGAAGGAATAAGAAGATGGATTTTGTGGGGAGAGATGCTCTCTTTGCCCTGAAGTGGCTCAAGCAAGCTTTCCACTGGTAGCTTTCCGACTTTGATACACACACGCACCACCTGGGAACTTCTGGGTCGGTAGGCCTGGGGCATGGCCTGAA
Organism: Phoca vitulina; assembly: GCF_004348235.1. Classification (NCBI taxonomy): domain Eukaryota; kingdom Metazoa; phylum Chordata; class Mammalia; order Carnivora; family Phocidae; genus Phoca; species Phoca vitulina. The sequence goes on from NW_022589712.1 coordinate 44,232,017, forward strand.
AGCCCGCATTTCTGGCAAGCTCCCTGATGCTGCTGGCCCTCAGAATGCACTATGGGTAGCGAGAAGCTAAGCAGTGCTCCTCAGGGAGTGCGGTCTGCAGATGCCTACATATCTGAGAACCGAGACAGGTCTGCAAAAAGACAAGTACACAAATTCAGAGCAAGTGTTTAGAAACTCACGGCAATTTGAGAGTACCTTTATGTCCACTGAGCCTAATAAAAGCCTTAGAGCTTTGTATTTTGTATATCTTTTTAAAAATGTCATTATTGCTCCTCATTTTTACAGTGGACCCTGAACAACAGGGGTTTGAACTGTGTGTGTCCACTTATAGGCGGATTTTTTTTTTCAATACAGCGTAGTACTGGAAATGTATTTTCCTCTATGATTTTCTTAATAATATTTTCTCTCACTTTATTGTAAGAATACAATATATAATGCATATAACATACAAAGTATGTGTTAACTGTTTATGTTATTTGTAAGGATGGAGTCAACAGTAGGTTGTTCTGGTCAGCAATAAGCTATGAGCAGTTACGTTTTGGGGGAGTCAGAAGTTATACATGGATTTTTGACTGCGCAGGGGGGCGGCATCCCTAACCCCCTTGTTGTTCAAGGGTCACGTGAATTGTATTTTACAAATTTATTAGTTCTTGATGGATTAGAAATAATTTTTTAAAAGGCAAACAACAAAACTGATCCTTCCCCAAGGACAGTTTGAGAAGCTTGACTCTCAGGAATGGCTAATCCGGCCTCAGAGGCCATTCTAACACTGGACGGCATCGTTCATCTCCTAGCTCGTCTTCCACAAGGCCAGGAACTGTGCTTTCCAGGCCCTCTTTCTTAGTGTCTTCACCAAAACCTTAGTAACAGATTAATTCAGGGCTTCCAGATTCTCGTGGTACCTCAGGGGCCATTGCTATAGTTCTGCTCTAGCTCCTGTTGGTGTAATGGCCTTGTCTGAATGGGCTTTTGAGAGAGATCTCAGTGTCCGTTTGCAACTCTGTGCAGAGTTAAGAAAGAAGACTATACACATTACTGACTTATTGGGCCTCATCTAAACACAAGGGTTTTCATCTTATTTCCCTCCTGGTCTCCCCCCTCCCAGAAGCAGCACGTCTGACCCCAGAGCACCGTCCCAGAGGCTTAACCCTTACCTGCCATATCACTTGTGATGAGATCTAACTTTTGCGTCATTTCCTTTTCATTATCATAGCTGATGGTGAACTCAGCAGACTGATGTCTGGCAAAGGGATATTTGATCTGCTTCCAACAGTCTGGAATAAAGATAACAGGAAACTAATATCTCAGAAGTGTAACACACATTGTCCATGATGTGTTTCTCAACGAGTCGGGGGTCAGACCGCCTCCTGCCGGCTGACCTTATGTGTAAGTGCATGGCCACGGCTCCTCAGATATATGTGGTAGAAACAGCATGCTGTGGTCGTTACAACAACAACGGACAGCATTCCGACCACGCTTTCCACTTGCCTTTGCTATGTATCTGTGTACCCCTCACGTCCCAGATTATCCCTATGTTACACACGTGGGGGGCATGGTTTCCCGTCATCTGCACAGACGCGACACTCGTGTCTCAGGAGTCAACACATCCGGCTCTTGAGACCCTGCAGAGGGGGTGTCCCAAAGTGCCCCTAAGATTCTGAGGGGTCCTGCCCTGCTGCCCTCTCTCTGGACCGTGGCTGACTCATTGCATGGGCATCGTGTAGTCCTAAGGATTCTCTGCAACCTGAACCTGAACCCTGCCTGGTTCTTCCTTCACTTTCCCAGAATGGGAAATACTGTGGAAGCCTGGAGATGCGGAGTGTGCTGGACAACATACTTTGTGAAAATGGGGCTTTTATAACTTCTCCTGGGTGACAGGCATTGGGGTGGCCTAAACTCCAATGGCCAAAAACCCTGAATGTTGATAAATGATGGGATAATGCTGAACAAAAGTAAAAGTAACTGGCCATGAAAACTCCCAATTGAAATAAGGAGATAGGACACAATATTCCATTTCTTTTAGGCTTGCAACCTTAAAGGCTATAGAGCTTATTTTTTTAACCATGTAAGTGTGGGCCACAGACCTAATCATGCTTTTAATCAGCAGACCTGTCCCTTCTGCAAGACAGAATAAAACCGTAGATAGAGTTTTCTGTAAACCAACCTGTTTTCTGGGCCTTAGCTGATCCATATGGATTTCCTTTCTTCTTCCTCCTACAGAGACAAAAGAATCCTACTTGAAAAGGTTTCTAAGTGATAAATGTTGTTTAGAGAAGAATACATTATACTTTCTACCCCTACCCAACTTGTTCTTAAAACATATATTAACATTTTATCTTGGCCAAAGTAATGCTGCTTTTCTACACATGAACATCTGGAAAGCAAACATTTTGGTTTTGTGGTTATTTGCATAGAGAAGAAACTTAAAAATGTCAAGTCACATACTTTCTGAGGGCTGCAAAGATTCCCATTCCAGCAAGCAGCACGGCAAGGAGCACCAGCGGAATAGCAACAGCTGTGATGTTTATTCCTGGGAAGGGGGAAGCCGCCACATTACAACAGAAATGAGCTGCAGCCCAAGTTCACAATCTAAAACTCAACACTGACTTGAAGGGTCTTCAACAGTTTAATATATGGGGAAAATGAATATGTGCTAGGCATTTCCTGATATCAGAAAGCAAACAGAGAGGATTCAAAATCCTGGCTGAAGTTTAGGAAAATAACTTTTCTTTTATTTTCCAAAAAGGCAATTTTTGATGGTCCTCAGGGATTGACAGCTACTCTGAGCTTGTTGTTTGGACAACATTAGACTCCAAAATCAGAACTGGGCGGGGGAGGTTTCAAACTGGCCCACCCAGCTGGCCCGGAGGTAATCAGCTCAAGGAACCAGTTCCCCCAGGTGGTGGGAGGCTTTGCACGTGAACAATAACAGGAGCTGGGGGGTGGGGGGGGAAGGGGAGAAGAGCCCTGGGCTTCCCGTTACTAGGGCTCTGGAGCGGAGGGCTGAGAGGAAATGCAGACTGATCACCTCAGACAGCATTTCCACTCTGCCCACGGAATACCGTGTCTTCCTACTTCAAAAAAGGAAGTCACTTTAACAGCTACTAAAGGAGGCCCCAAGCTTGTAGACACTATGGAAACTAAAAGAGAAATATTTGTTCTTCACCCTTTATCTGTGATCCCTGAGAAGAAAACAAAGGGATGATCAGGAGTGGAAATGTGTAGTTCATGAAATGGGGGGGGGGGGGGGGGGGGGAGAGGGAGGGGCCATATAAGCACCTTCAAAAGGAACAAAAGTCGTAAATAACAGCGGTGTTATTTACCAGAGTGGAGATTTGGGAAAAATCTAAGAACTTAAACATCCAACAACAGGGGAATGGTTAACTAAGTGACGGTATATCCATATGAAAAAATACTATAAAGGTATTAGCAACTGTGTTTTTCAACTGCTTAATAACACGGGAAGATGCTCATGATCCAATGTTAAGAGAAAAAATATATGCTACAGAACAAAGTATGTGGTATGCTACCATCTTTTCTCAAAGTTATAGATAAATATAGTTGATCGGATACAGTGGAGTATGGTGATTATCTGTGGATGCTAATTTATGGCTTATTTTTATTTTCATATTTATATCTTATATTCTGAAAAAATAAATGACTTTTAATGTTTATTACTTGAATAGATTATATATTTACACGTTCAAACTTCAAAAAGTATACAAAAGTCTCCCTCCTACCTCTGTTCCTCCTCTATGGGAAGCCAAATTATGTTTCTTGACATTCTTCCAGAGATATTGGAATGATTATCTCTATATATTCATTCTTTAGTGCCTTTTTTTAAAAAAAAATTTATTTATTTGAGAGAGAGAGAGAGTGAGCACAAGCGGGCAGAGGGTCAGAGGGAGAGGGAGAAACAGACTCCCTGCTGAGCAGGGAGCCCGATGCGGGACTCGATCCCAGGACCCTGGGATCATGACCTGAGCTGAAGGCAGACGCTCAACGACTGAGCCACCCAGGCGCCCCTCTTTATCCCCTTTTTTGCACACATGATAGAGTGCTATATGGACTACCCCGTCCTTTGTGTATTTTCTTAAGTTTGTCTCTGTCTCTAGCTTCCTCTATTACTAAACACATTTATTTTTCATGGCTGCAGAGTATTCCATTGTATGGAGGTGCTATTATTTTTCCATAAAATCTTTACCTGGTGTTTGAAGGGCAAATACTACTTTCTCTACTTACAATATTACACCAAAGAGCTGTGGAGATACATCATTTTACACACAGAGCCATCGGACTCCGGACATTCATACGACAGAGAAAAAAGTTTTTGTTGAAGCTACTGTAATAATCACACGGAGTCCAGTTATGCTCCTGAGGAAACCACAAAAAAGGAACTGCTCTACCTGTGGGCATTTCCGGAGAGGGGACGGATTTTGTGATCGTCTCATCTTCTCTTTCAGTGGAACCGACAGTATTTGGACTTGTTTTACGCAACACCAACGACTCATTACCTGAGGCAGAGAAGAGGTTGGAAGAACCACATTAGTAACAACTACCTGTCAAAGGGCACGATCCGAACCGAGGAACTCGCTGACTTGCCTTGTGTGACCTGGCAGCCAAAGAGCTCCACTTTCAAGGCTATCCTCTGGTGCCATGTCTGGGGGACAACCCGCACGTATCTGGCCACGATGGGAGGGATGAAATTATTCCTCACTGGATCCCGAAAATTAGAGTTGCCCTGAAACACCTGTAGAGTCAAATAACTTTGACCTGAAGAGGCTAGTGGTTAGCGCATCCGTCTTCCCACCCCAGTCCTACCTGGCTGTAGGACACCAGAGCCAGGAACCTAGGTCTGAGCTGGTTCTGCGGCACGCTTGGTAGTGCAGACGCAAGGCTTTGCCAACAAAGACTGCGTGCCCTGACTAGGGTGGTGCTGCAGATCTGGTCTCTGGAAACACCCTGATAAAACTTCTGGAGACCCACTCTCCCACTCAGTTCTTTCCTCTCAAGTTTCTCTTACCTTTTCTTTATTACTCGCAATTCCTTTATAGGTCCTCCACTTGGAGTTGCTGTTTTTGAACTTCATCACGAAACTCTTAACATAAAAGTTGAAATTCGACTGTGTGGATCCTGTGGTCATAATTCCTTGTAAGAAAATATTATTGATAGGTTAGATTTTACAATGTAGCATGTATTACAATACCAGGTTTCTTTTCTTTCTTTTTTTTTTTTCCTCACTTGAAATCTTAAATCATTTTGCAGGCCAATTTTTCTTATTTGCATTTTGAAACCTGACCACAGCTGAGTGTTTCCACACTGACAACATGCCATAAAAAGGTTTCTTCTAGGGGGCGCCTGGGTGGCTCAGTCGTTAAGCGTCTGCCTTCGGCTCAGGTCATGATCCCAGGGTCCTGGGATCGAGCCCCGCATCGGGCTCCCTGCTCGGCGGGAGGCCTGCTTCTCCCTCTTCCACTCCCCCTGCTTGTATTCCCTCTCTCGCTGTGTCTCTCTCTGTCAAATAAATAAATAAAATCTTAAAAAAAAAAAAAAAAAGGTTTCTTCTAGGGGCGCCCAGGTGGCTCAGTCCATTAAGCATCTGCCTTCGGCCCAGGTCATGATCCCAGGGTCCTGGGATCAAGCCACACACTGGGCTCCCCGCTCAGCGGGGAGTCGGCTTCTCCCTCTCCCTCTGCTGTTACCCCTGCTTGTGCTCTCTCTCTCTGTCAAATGAATAAATAAAATCTTTAAAAAAAAAAAAAAGGTTTCATCTACTCCTTATAGCCACACTTAGAATCTGCACACAGGTTCTTCCCATCAAGACAATGCGAAGCCTTGTTACTTTTAGAAAAGACACAGAATACTTTGAGGTAGAGAAAGAGGCGCCTATGTAGCTCAGAAACATAATTTCAACTGCCCGTCAGTTTGCATTTGTGAAACTGTACCCGTTATTTTCTTTTTCTCTCCCAAATCGGTCTCCAGCCACTCGCGCTGTTTACGGTTCTTGCCACTGTCCCCCGAAGCCCATGACAGGTCTTGGCCCTGAACTTGGGCTTGGCCAGGAGACCAGTGAACTTGTTCTCCCATCTCACTGACCCACTGCCAAGAAGCTCTGATCTGTGTGTCAGGTTCCAAACTCAATGATCTGCTGCAACCTAAAAAAAAAAAAAAGGCCAAGAAAGTATTTTAGATATAAACAGAAAATGAAAGCAAAAAAAAGTACTCCATTTCAACTAGAATTATTCAGTTGATTTACTTCCATTCTGATATCAAATCAACTGTTTATTAGTTTTTTAATGGCCCAGACTTTTCATCTGACTCATTTGTACTGTGGTCCCTTACAACTGCTGCTTTTCTTTTTAATGGACCTCACTGAAGTCGCATCCCCTATAAATGACGTCTCTCTGTTCCTACTGTAGATTTTCCTTCCTAGACTTCTAAATTCACCCTCATTTCAGCAAAGTACGACGTGTCTTAAATGTGTTTCAAATGCTGAAGGTTCTTCTCACTTGATCAGAGAGGACTCTATTGTCTGTGTCCTTGAAGAGGACGGACATCCGGGTGCTCTGAAGATCAGTAAATTGTACTCAACGTCATCATTGTCATGTCCAAGACAATGTGGAGGTTGGCAAATAAAGGCCACACTCCTCTCCTGGACAAAGAAGACATATTCATATTGTTGTCTGGAAATATTTTACTTTATGCTGAGAGAATATTTACACAGAATATATTCCATGAGGGAGGGGCTAAGAAGCCCTTATTTCACACACTCGTGTTCGGGCACTTTATTCAAGATAACCACAAATCAAACTAATATTTAAAAGCTTTTCCTGTTAAAATCTAACAGAAAGGAATTTTATCTTAACATAAATGGCATTCTGCATTTTCATCGTTTTTTTGGCAAAAGTTTGAAAGAGCTTCGATTACAGAGAAAAGTATTCTGTACTTCGTGCTAATTGAGTTCCTGTCTCGGTATTTTTAAGTTACAGCGCACTTGGTGCTGTGTGACCTGCGGGGGAGGAAAACAAAACCCTTAAACTACAGCGCGGGAGGGGGATGGGAGAATAAACCACCACTGAAGACGTTAAAATATCAAATTCTTTTTTTTTAAAGATGTTTTTTATTTATTCGACAGAGAGACACAGCGAGAGAGGGAACACAAGCAGGGGGAGTGGGAGAGGGGGACCGCAGAGCAGGGAGCCCGATGCGGGGCTCGATTCCAGGACCCCGGGATCATGACCTGAGCCGAAGGCAGATGCCCAACAACTGAGCCACCCAGGCGCCCCCTAAAATATCAAATTCTTAAGGAAAGCTGGATCCTTACCGTTGGAGGTAAAGAGAAATCGCTTGTCGGACAGGGAACCGCTGCAATGATAAACACAAACAGGAGGAGGTGAGCTGCTTACCTGGATCACAACGACGGACACAGCACCACAGCCCAGGCGTCATGGAGCCTTCCCGCACCTCACGGGGTCCTCACCGCACCCCAGCAAGGCTCTTACCATCTTCATCACTGGCCTTTTATAGAGAAACTCAGGACCACTGAAGGGAAGCAACGTTACTAACGCCACCCAGTCACACTCATCCCTACATCCGTGAACCACCCTCCCTCTGGATGACAAGGTGCAGCGGGAGAAAACTCATAGCATCTCACTGACCGGCCTGAGCTGGGCCTCGCCGCTGCGGGACAGTCCTACTGCTGAGCTGGCATTAACCCCGGGGCCTGTGGACTCTAGGATTTCTACAGCTTGTGGTGCACCCAGAGGCAAACATCATATCGACCTCACTCTGCAGCTGTCTCCTTCCGTGGAGAAGAGATCCCGAAGGCCCAAGACTGTATTTACCTTTTTGTAAGCCCCTCACCAACTCAACAGTGTGAAACTACGTAGAAAATGTGAAGTTCTCAAGATGAATCCTGCATGCATAGTACTCAGTATACTGATACTCGAGAAATGCACCAAGAGGTAGATGCCACTGTTGTGTGCAGTTACTTTACAATCTGAGAGGACTGCTTGTTATTTAAATGTTTTAACTCTGAATTACAACCAGCAACCATGGACAGAGAGAGTACTGAATGGTGAAATCCACAGAAAACCCAGAAAGAGTCTGGACAAGAGTCTAAGAACCTTCCCAGCAAAGCTCTGGGACCATTGTTTAGAAGTACCAGGTGGTCCAAGTCCCCGGAATGGACCTTTTCGTTCATATTCTTTGTCCACTCTCGAGCGGAGACTCCACAGCCCTGCCATCCCACATGAAGGTTCTGTTATACCCGCTGCACTGAATACAATGCAGGCAGCCATCATTTCTCACATGTAGATGCGGACCCGCTTGCCTCAATTCACAGTTCGTGCCAAAGCCGGGGTGAAGATCCAGCTCTCCTAACTTCTAAAGAAAGGTGCACGTGGTTCACATTCCAAGTTCTATTAATTTACTTAGAGCCTCTATTTGACTGCTTTTTCCATTTTTTTCCTAACATTCCTGCACTAAGTATTACACTTGAAATTTTGCCCAAATAAAGCACCTGATATTGTGGCAACTCGGAGGGCCTCAACTCGCTGCCGCTGCCATGAGACACTAAAATATTTATTTTGTTGTTGTTGAAAAAGAGAAGTTAGGGGAAGAAGGGTAACTGTGGCGTTATCCCTGGGAAGACACCGCCAGGGGAGGCTCTACTCCCAACGGCTCTCTGCCTGGCTCTTCACCCGTGATCAGCTGCAATACATTTTTCCATTGCACTCTATTAAACTAAATACAACCACTTGGAGAATTCTATGGGTAAATGAGCCTCCTCTCCTAAAAACGAAAACCCTCCAGGAGGCTGGGGTTCTGAGGCAGTCACACGTCAGGGTGAATGCATTCAATCAGATGCCTGGAATTGCCGGCCTTCCCCGGGGGCTCGAGAAGCCATCAAGAAGAGGCTGATGTCAACTGAAAAAGCAAAGCTTTCGCTGCTGGTGGTGTGAGCCTTCACCCTTGGTCTGAGGTCAGCCTCTCTTCCTGATTCCATTCTGGTCTCCTCAAATCAAGGAAGTGACCCGACCCGGATGAATCCCAGAAGAACCCTAGATATTTACTTTAGGGACTCCTTCTTCCTCAGTGGCAGAGCTTTTTCCTGAACACCAAACAATCATGCGTGGGAACACAAGTTCAATGACCGCATGCACACTGCTTCCCCAGCAGCACACGGGCACAGAGAAAAACAACTGCCCCCTGAAGACTTGGGAGTCAGGAGGAGTGGAAGACATGTGTCCGCATGTAGTTCACTCTTCTCTGCTCAGGACAAAAAGCCAGAGCAAAATCAGAGCTAGAAGGAAGAAGGGACCTTGATATAAACCTGGACTTTCTCTTCTTACCAAAACAAAAATCGAACAGTTTGTTCAAATAACTACATGGAATGTGGAGCAAAACTCTTCCTGATTCATTCGTGGTTGAGATTTCTGGACTCTGCATGAACGTTTAATATTGACTTATATAAAGAGACTTCATCTGTCTCAAGCCCAGAAGTAATTGAGAACGTGTCTACTTCTCTTCAAGTAGTTTAAATAATTTTTTTTTCAAAAGTAAAATAAAATCCTCATAGTACAAGTTCAACTTTTTACGGTCCTTTTTTTCTACAAAAGAAGCACTGAAATGTATACAAACATAAGCAAGAGATTCCAAAAAACAGATTTAAAACCAGAGGCCAATTCTCTGTTCCTATCTGGAGATGTGGCTCCCAACAAATCTAGGCCACAGGATGGCATCTTTCTGAAGTAGTGCCCTGGTGTCGATATATTAGACCATAAAAAATGTAAACAGAAACAGATCCTCAAAAGTCAAGGTCAAGCCGACACAGCTTACTGTGTATAAGCAATCACTTTTATTATAAATCAGGAGATAATATTTATGTTCCACAAACCTTGAGGCAAATACATAAGTGAAAAAATATATGTACATACATATGTGTGTATATATGCATATATAATGCATGCATACATTTCTTTATATATAGTACCTATATGTACATGCATACATGTATGTATAAAATACATGCATGTGTATATAAAATGAATTTATAATACACAAATATATAAATTTTATTTATTTGAGTAAGGATTTTACTTTCTAAAGGTACTCTGCTACTAGGCATTTAGATCTTAAATTTGGGACTGATTTGTCTTTGGTCACACAATAGGAAAAGAACACTTTGGGGCCTCTCCAAGCTAAAAGTCCTCTCCAGGGGGAAAGCAGAGGGGAGTCCTCTCTATAGCAAGCAGAGAACACCAAGACAGAGCGGTGAGCCTGTCCATCAGAGTGCAGCCGGCACCCAATCCTTAGTGGATGACTGCCTTCTGCAGATTACATACAGCATCACTGGGTGGCTTGTGAAAGCCTTGGACTGGAATACCCTCTCCAGTTACCCCACCCGCAGCCCCCGACTCAAATTGCCGGTGGGAGCTCTGCCTTTTCCCTCAGCCACCCACCAGCCAGGGCCCTGGACATGAGCCTGGTGTGCTGACTGCCACGACTCCTTTCATGTCCCTCTCTGAGCCTTGACTCTGCTCCCATGTCCCCATATGCCTGGTTCCTGCCTTCCACCAAACCCAAGGCTTGCCTTCTTCATGAAGGTGACCTAACCAGTTTCTACCCCTAACTTCAGCCACTGCTTCGAAATCCCCTCTCCTGTGAGCTTAAGCCACACCTCAATCCAGAAATGGGTATTGGTCCCTAAGTTTACCTATGAATTCATCAATCGGTTCTTTGGAACTTAAGATACATTTTCCTAAAAAACAATATTACAACTTGGAGTCAGAATCCCCATTTGAACTACAGTATTGCTAAACTAAGCTGTAATACATTTAGATAAAAAGCAGAAGGGGAAGGAAAAAAACTACTGTATAACTTTCTCAAAATGACATCAGAGTCACTACATTTATGCTAACTAGGGAACCTATCAACCCCCTTATGTGGTTTTTTTTTTTCACCATATGAGATGGTCCACACTGCCTGGGAGAACAGAGCAGGGAAACATGACCGTGTTCTTTCTGCACATAAGCAGGGACCACGGCAAAATGGCGGGGTGGGGGGGCTGGAGGGGGGGTGGTCGGTGATCTGCACACAGACAGGGAAGTGGCAGAGGATACAGGCCCTGACCTCCTTTTTCCTACTTTTGGATCCTGAAATTGAAATGCCTGTAGTCTCTGTCTTGTGCCATATTCTGGGGACCAAGACTATATGGTGACAACCTGTCCAAAAAACACAGGGTCACGATAGCAGGAAGACATTTCTGGGGTAGGCAGGGAGGGAGCAGGAGATAAACACAGTGGCTTGAGGATCACCGTTCTCTCACAAGGCCTCCACCCAAGGAAAGCCTCCCTCTGGCCCATTCCAAGCTGCCTGTTTCTATGGGTGGACACCTGGACCATGAGGCGAGATTATATTTAGTTCTAACAGCTCTTATTTTCCACTCCAGAAGCTGAGGAAACCTAAAAGCATTAAAAGCTCAGGTTGAAATGTTTAAAACAATTGAACAATTGACATACTTTTTTCTCATGAAGCTGAAAGAGCAGAGGATACCAGCAAACAGAGAGGTATATGTTAACAAAAGCCCTCTTTTTTTTTTCACTTCCCAACTATTACTCATCACTAAGAGCTTGTCTCTAGGGATCTCCCGGGGAGCTTGGTAGTTCTGTGGAGGCTTATTTTGGTTCCCTGTCTTCTTCAGTACCTTTGGTAATATTGCAGATAACCAATTATTTACTAAAACCAGAAAAACTGAAAACAGACAGCCTTTATTTTCTCCTACTAAAGCACCTGAGAGTAGAAACATTCCTTTGCCCTAGAACTTCCGATGTGTGCCCTTTTAATTCACTTGTCAGCATAACCAGTAAGCTTCTTTATTGCTGCATTGATCTTCCACAAAGACACCGTAAATGCTGCTTTGAGCACTCACACACATTCCTCCCAGCTGACAAACCCTTGGGATCCTATGCCCACTGTCCCTTCAAAATTGTGAGCTGGTGAATTATGCCTTTCGGGTTACCTGCCACTCAGAACAAAAGACAAAGTACTTACTCTCTTGAGAGCACACCATTGGCCAGGATGCCTTCATAGCGGCTTAGCCCTTTGTGCTGAAGCACGCTGATCTGACCGCCCAACTCGTCTGCAATTATTCCTGCATGGATGGCGGCTTTGCACAGTAACGAGGTCTGAAATACAGCAACGTCATCACTCACGGTTACTCCAGAACACATTTAAAATAGGGTGGGAGGTTTCCATCTTGTTATAACATGTGGTCAGGATCCCTGTTTGACCCATGACATTGCTACGCCCTAATTCATTTAAATAGAAAGTTTTAGAGGAGAAAAAATTATTGTATAACTATCTCAAAATGACTTCAGAGTCACCACATTTATGCCAACTTGGGCACCCATCCGCTAGAGAGGGAAGTAGGTAATTTACAGTCGTGGCGGCCCCCCAGTGATAACGCCTCCCGACGGTCATGCCCCTGTGTAGGTACCTCCCAATGACTGCACTGGAACACGTAACTTGCTCGGTTCTGCTGCAGATGACACGGCCCAACCAACGGCCACACATGTCATCGTGGCCACCTCCAACCCTCTGGCCCCACCTGATGCACCACATGACTGCAGGAGCTCTTTTAGGCAAGGGAGATTAAGAACTGACCAGCGCAAAGTGCTGACCCACAAACTCATCAGCAAATAACATGGCCGCTATCTTTTTTTTAAGATTTTGTATTTATTTATTTGACAGAGAGAGTAGCAGAGAGAGAGGGAGAAGCAGACTCCCAGATAAAGTCATTCTGAAAGCAAATGATATGAAACCAGCCAAAGGTAAATAGGAAACCTGTTTGCTAGCACCTACGGATCACGTACTCAGATCTACCATGGAGGAAGCCATTTATTTACCTGTTGTACTAAAACACAGAGCTCTATCAAGAGGAAGCAAGATAAACAACTAAAGTAAGAAAAAAAATGATGCTCTCTCCTATTACATATAATTTTTAAGTTCCTTGCGTGGGATGGAAAAATAACAAAGAGACTTTCTATTGCTGGGGGAAAAACTATACTTCAACTGTTTATTTCCCTTAGTTAATTTCTTGAAGTCATTTAGAAATAGCCTGTGCCAAGTATATCTCAAATTGAGGTATTATAAATCATTTTAAGATTCAAACAATTTATAGGCCAAATGAATATCCTACGTCAATCTTGTAAATAAAGACAATACATGAAAAAGGAAACAAAGAGCAAAATTGCAAAATATGCTGCTTCCACAATCAGGATGTATTAAAAGCAAAAATTAAAGCCAAGTTTGTTTTCCCCTTGCTGGAGATGAGATTATCAGTCTCCTGGAACATGTTTGTTTTCTTGGATGCACAAAGACACATGTCAATAACTCTTAGAAAAGTTTCATCACTATACAGATTTTCACATTTGTAATAACTCAAGCCAATTCTCATGTGCTAGAAACTCAACTATTTTAAGTAGCAATGTTAATATTCAAAGATCAGATACCAAATTTCTGGGATTGAGATCTGCAAATAGTAAGAAATGAAGGACTGTGTATCTGGAGACAGGACATATATTTTAGACAAATGACTTCTTGTGATGTATTTTTCTCTGGGAACAATGTATACAACCAGAGAGTCTCATTCTGCAGAAGAAACTGGGGGTGAAAGGCAGGAAGAACTGTCACGTAAGTGCAGGGCAGCTGGCTTCCCTGGTCCCAGACACGGTGTTGTTACTCTCTGATGTGAATGGTCATGTCCTTGGCTATTACATGAACCAACAGAAGCATTAAAATACAGAAATAAATTACAAAAAAAAAAAAACCCAAAAAACAGATGACCTCTTATAAAAAACAAATGGAATTATATCCGTAGGTGTTGAAAAGGGTTTTATTTACCATTTCACTTACACCATGCTTAAGTGGAAATGCTAAAAATAGGAATGCATGCACGAATAACCTTGGTTTTTATACTTATTATTTCATTTATTCTCAGAAAAGAGAGAATTGTGCATTTACCTCCGGGGTTTTAGATCTTATTTGACTTTATGATGAGTTTAGGCAGAGCAACAAACACTTTTTAATTTCCTCCCTGCCCTAAAATTACCCTCAATTACTTACATCTCTGTATCCATCCACCAGATTCCCAGAAATGTCTCCTGCTATGTCTCGACAACCAGCTGGGCAGAATTTGCTGGAAAAAGAAAATAAAGAATTGATATTTTATTAAATTACACTTAAACTAAAAAGTATAAATTACACTTAAATGCATTTTCTCTCCTCCATAGAACATGCAGGAGGGAGTATGTTGTTTTATTTATTTTTTTAATTTCTTAGAAAGATTGATTTATTTATTTGAGAGAGAGAGAGAGAGAGAGAATTCTCAAGCAGACTCCCCACTGAGCGCAGAGCCTGATGTGGGCTTGATCCCAGGACCCTGAGATCATGACCTGAGCCGAAATCAAGTGTCAGCTGCTTAACTGACTGAGCCACCCAGGCACCCCAGGCATAATTTGTTTTAATGACAAATCAGAAACCTGACTTATGAAAACACAGATTAATCTAAAATGTAAACCTGAAGGCAAGTTTTACACAATAATTATTTGCTTTATATAAGGATTCATTATAAACTCTATTAAACAATGAGCTTCCCTAAGTTGAGTTCCTGTGCGTTGTTGGATACTTACCGGTGTCCCTGTCCTCTACCCTCTGGGTGCCAGTTGTGATAACCACAAATATCTCCAGATGTTGCCAGATGTCTTCCAGAGCAGGCAAAATTCACTCCCTGTTGAGAACCACTGGTCTAGAGAGAACTGTCAGTAACACCGCTAACCACAGCTGTGGTTAATTATTGATTCAGAGGTGTCCAAGATATATTTTTTATTTTTATTTATTTTACTTACTTTTTAAAAGTTTGTTTGTTTGTTTATTTATTTATTTATTTATTTATTTATTTATTTATTTATTTATTTTTAGTAATCTCTACACCCAACGTGGGGCTTGAACTCACAACCTGGAGATCAAGAGCTGCATGCCCTTTCAACTGAGCAGCCAGGTGCCCCTCCGAGATATATTTTTTAAAAAGAAAGTTTCTAAACACTATACATAGCATGATCTTGTTTTTATAAAAAGATACGCTTAAAATATATAAAATAACAACTTATGTTTTTCATGAATATAAAGAAGACAAGGAAGACTATCTCTGGATTCTCTCCAAGAATAGCATTTTGAGAAACTTTCACTTTCTGTGCCATTTGACTCTGTAATATCTTGATTCAGCCTACTAGCACTCACTCCCCAATAGTAACTTAATGGAAACCACATATGTAAATTTAAATATTCTAGTAGCCATATTAAAAAGGTAAAGAAAGGGCGCCTGGGTGGCTCAGTCGTTAAGCGTCTGCCTTCAGCTCAGGTCATGATCCCAGAGTCCTGGGATCGAGTCCCACATCGGGCTCCCTGCTCGGCGGGAAGCCTGCTTCTCCCTCTCCCACTCCCCCTGCTTGTGTTCCTGCTCTTTCTGTGTCTCTCTCTGTCAGATAAATAAATAAAATCTTTAAAAAAAAAAAAAAAAAAGGTAAAGAAAAAAAGGCAAAACTAACAATAATATATTCTAGTTAACCCAATATATTCAAATTTTATCATTTCTACGTGTAATGAACAAAAAAAAATTGTCAACAAGATATTTCTAGTCTTTTTTCTTTTGTACCAAGTCTTCAAAATCTGCAGTTTACTTTATACTCATAGCACACCTGAATTTGGACTAGTCACAGTTCAAGTCTTTAATAGCCACACATGGCTAGTGACGGTCTACTTTAGTTATAAATTCTGCAATCAGAAAAAAAAAGGTATATATATTTTTCAGCTTTACTGTGGTATAATTGACAAATTGTAAGATATTTCAAATGTATATCATGATGATTTGGTATATGTTACCCAACTAGTAAATTAACATATCCATCGCCTCACATATATTAATATATAAATGTATATATTTAAATATACACACACACACACACACACACATATATAACACATATATCTCTGGCAAAAACATTTAAGTTCTACTCTCAGCAAATTTCAGTTATATAATACAGTGTTATCTGCTATAGTCATGGTACACATTAGATTCTCAGACCTTATTCATCTGATGGCTGCATATATTAATCAAAAACATTAATATCTCTGTATCAAATACATGACTAGTCATATTAAGGCCAATGCACAAAGACTAAATAGACTCAATTTAGTTCAATTTTACCGTCAGATGAATTTAAGTTTACACTAATCAGGTATTGCCAGCAAATGAGTCATAAAAACCTTTTGGCTTTTTTTTTTTTTTTTTAAGATTTATTTATTTATTTGAGAGAGAGAGAGAGAGAGAGAACATGAGCGGGAAGGACAGAGGAGAGGGAGAATCTCAAGCCGACTCCACGCTGAGCATAAAACTGGGGCCGAGCTTGATCTCACAGCCCTGAGATGATGACCTGAGCCGAAACCAAGAGTCGGATGCTTAACCGACTGCGCCACCCAGGCGCCCCAAAACCCTTTGACTTTTAAAGCTTTCGACATTTCACAATCATAGATGAGGGAATGTGGACCTGTACTAGTCACCACACCTCATCTTACCCAAACACTAACGGCTGGGCTGTAGCCTAGATGATCTGGCACTGTAACATCACCCTGCAGGCCTGAGTATAATCTTTTCTGTAGGAGGACAGGAAATGACCGCTGACGCCCAGAGGCCCTATCACCGCTGGGACTCTACAGGTATGGCTGGAAAGATCTCAGAGAAGGTTGGCATTTGTCCATGATGCATGAATGGCAACTTTACAGGGCAAATGTAATTATTGGTCATTTTAATTTTTATTGTCTATTTAAATTATTGGTCATTTTCTTTTTTGTTTCCCTACTAGACTTAATATTAGTTAGCACTAAAATCAATTCTGCATGTAAAATAATCTCATTTATTAGAATATCCAAGATGGTCAGGACCATGGACTCTTGTGCCCGACTGTCTGGGCATACTCATGAAGTGTGTAGTCCTGGGCAAGCTACTTAACTGCTCTGTGCCTCTGTTTTCAGGGTATGACAGAGCCTACCTTGCAGGCCTGCTAGAACATTCACATGAATATTTATATGCAAAGTCCAGGGAGCTATGACTGGCAAGAAGAAAGCACTCTAAGGAGTTACAGCTGTGGTTAGCGGTGTTACTGACAGTTCTCTCTAGACCAGTGGTTCTCAACAGGGAGTGAATTTTGCCTGCTCTGGAAGACATCTGGCAACATCTGGAGATATTTGTGGTTATCACAACTGGCACCCAGAGGGTAGAGGACAGGGACACCGGTAAGTATCCAACAACGCACAGAACAGCTCTTCACAACAAAGCATCATCTAACCCAAAATAACAACAGTGCCAAGGGTGAGAAGTCCTGCTCCAGACTGCTCTTACTTTATAGATGAGGAAATGTACATCAAAGAGATTCAGTAATTTTTCCAGTTGCAGTAAAGCTGGAATCAAAAATTTCATCTCCTATTCTCAGTAAGTTTCTCTTTTGCGAGAAAGACAAAATGAACTCCCTCTGAAAGTGAAGGAATTACAAAAGTCACTTCCAAATGCTGGCCAGGTGAAAAAACACAGTCTAGACTCCACGACAGCTCACTGGTACGACAGTAGAACTCAGGGGTCAGCACATTGTAGCTCATGGGCCAAACCCAGGCTGCTGTTTGGTTTTTAAATAAAGTTTTATTGGAACACTGCCACACATGTTTGTTTACATATTGTCCATGACTGCTTTTGCATCACAGCAGCCAACAGAAACTATGAACAGATGCAAAAGGGACTGCATTGCCTGCAAAGTCGAAAATATTTACTATCTGGCCCTGGACAAAAAGTTTGCTGATCTCTGCTATATAAGAAAGCATTTCAAGTATTCTTCATTACTTACAACATAAATGATTTTTAAAAAAATTAAATACAAATAAGGTACTTTGTCTGGTTTAATGTGAAAGAAAGCATAATGTCCAGCAACTTATGCCTGCAGCACAGCTTGGACACCGTATTTACCTGTATTCTGTTTTCAAATAATGGTTAGCACGTTCCAAGCACGTTATTAAATCTGTCATAAATAAAGATAATTGCAATTAGGAGACCGAATGGAAGGATACTCATACTAAAAAAAAAAATAACAATAATAATTTTAAATAATTTTAAATAAGGACTTTTAAAAATTTTTTTAAAGATTTTATTTATTTGAGAGAGAGACAGTGAGCAAGAGCGACAAGCCGGGGGGAGAGGGGGAGGGAGAGGGAGAGGCAGACTCCCCGCTGAATAGGGAACCCGATGCGGGGCTCAATCTCAGGACCCTGAGATCATGATCTGAGCAGAGGGCATACGCTTAACTAACTAGGCCACCCAATGCCCCTAAAAAAGGATTTTTAAAAAGCATTTATTCACTATCTAGTTATTATCTGAATTTTTCTCCTTAAAAATAAATCAAAACTGAGAACACTGTCTTCAGGATTTAACCAATTTCCTCCATTTCTCTTTTCTACCACCAACCATGGTTTTTCAGCAATTGTCCAGTGAACGCTAACAGGAACTATTTCAAACAGAAAAACCAACACTGGTTCATTACTGTCCACTACATGCCTACAAAGATCATGTGTATAATAACCTCCCTTGGCAAGAGGAAAACAATTTCAAAAGCCTGACGTGGTTCATAGAGAAGGTTTGGGAACATTTTCATTTGGCAATTTAGCTAGCGGCATCTGAGTGCCCATGGAACCATGTGCTTACTGAGAATACAACCTTTCCACTTTGATCAGTCAGGACCAAGGACTTTAAAAAGAGAATGTTCTTTGGAATACAGAACTGAATGAACACTCAGCAACGGGGACGCTAAGATGTTGTGGATTTTAATGCATTTAGATCAACCTAGGATAGTTTCCAAAATATTCCACACTTGCTGCAATAATTCTTTCTTCCCTTAATATTTTCAATAGTTCTTAGGGAGCAACATATGGTGAACACTGGTCCTGCTGTGGTCTGTTGGGATTGGCCAGATTTGATTGGATGAGAGGGAAATGAATGGCGCACCCCCCTCCCCCTCCTGGAGCATTTCTGCCAGGGGGCACTGAGAGCAGAAGCTCTGGGCACTTCTGTGACCCTGGGCAGACATGGAGTGCATGTACAGTAATCACTCTGCAGCCCAAGAGGCCTAGACAGGAGGCCGTGCTTTCCTCCCTCATCGGTTTCTATACTCCCCTTCTCTCCTGCTCAAGTGTCAGCTCCAGGGTTAAGCACACGGTGACAGTGACTTCACATGTGACTCAGACTCCCAGGCTTCCCTCGTGCTGGTGCACTGGTGTATGTGAGTGGACGTGGGGGGTGGAGGGTGGAGGTGCCACTGGTTAAAAGACTTGTCCCCTAAGGTGAAAAAGGTTGGGGGAGGGCTCCAGGGAATAACCAGACCTTAAAATAGCCCCAAAGATGCATCATGCAACATTTCTAGGAAAATGAGATCAACCCTCTCCCACATAGGTCAGCTGATCAATCTAACATGCTCGATAAAAGTATTCTGAGTTCAGATCTAACTGCTTACAAAGACTTTGCATTCCTCTCTTCCTTCACATATTCTCTACCTGAGGTCACAATTCTATCCAAAGATGGTGATACAAGTAGCAAGAGGAATTCTTAGACAGACACAAGTTTACAGATTTGGGTGGATTCTTCTGCTATACCTGGATGGTCACTGCTCGCATAGGTCAGCAAAAATCCCCGCCCCGAAATGTGGGATCCACTCGCAAAGCGCACAGTGACCTCGTTCGTGGTCAGTAGGAGTTCCTTGGGAACAGGCATACTTCCACAATATGGTCCTAAAAACAAAGCATACTTTTGGCACATTCAAAATTTAGACCAGCACAAAGAATTGCTAATACGGTATTTTTTTTCCTTAACGGTCAAATTTAGCAGACAACACATATACAAGATTGCAATTGTTACCCAACTGAAACTTTGCTTATTACCGGAACTGATAATTAGTGCCTAAATGTGGACTTGATGATACTGACAAGCCAAGGGGGGGGGGGTGGCTAAGTCTAGATAAGCAATAGGCTGGAATTAATTAATTGTGAACAACCCGAGACAGGTTTCAATTTTTATAAAAGAAGACTAACAAAGGTCAGATACATTAGGTAGTCAAGAAAATGTTATCACAAAGGTGATATTCTAGGGGCCTCCTAAATTTCCTAGAAGAAACTCACAAATTTTCTTTTTTCAAGGAGGTTTCCAGAATTAAAAGACTGTCCAACGCATGGTAACAATCTTATTCTCATGCAGTTTACACATTTATCTTTCTCTTACAGTGCCTTCTGGTTAACCCATATAATTTATTTTGATTTGCAAAATGAACTTTATAAAAAAGCAGAATTTCTAAAGGCTTTTGAAATACTGTAGTATAAATTATGCAATTAAGAGTATAATACATCATTTCTAGAATAAGTTACTTGAAAAGCAATATCCATGAACTTTCAAAGAACAAAATTAGATTTGGAACTAAAAAGGAAAAACAGACATTCCTCAGACTACTCAGGTTAAAGTTTACTTTGTAAACTGTCATCTTGAAAAATTCTAAGAAAATAGGGCTTAGCAAGCAAAGTTCGAAGACAGGTATTCTTCATTAACTTCTCCCCAAATACACCAGTATGGAAAGAGTCAACAGCAACATCAGGCAACAGTCAACAGTGCCAACAGTGTCGACAACAGGTTAAGGAAGGAGGAAGGAAAGAAAAAGTTCTGGGAGAGGATCATGAACCCAACGAAGCACTCCTCTCCTGCTATACGGGACCGGATTTCTCTTTTGTCCTGTCCAGGTCTCACATTTGGAAGATGTAATTGAACAAAAGAGAAATGTTGTGTGTTTACCTTCATGCCTCAAATCTCTGTTGTTCCCTATTATTAAATTATGGTGAAATCCAAATTAAAAACGATGACTTACCTCTTTAGAGATACTCATCATATATAATTACTTACATGAAATGCTAGCAAACTGCTTAGAATAGTACCTAGCATATAATGAGAACTGTAGAAGTACTTAGTAGTTAGTAGTAAGTAGTTAAATAAATAAATGAATGAATACATTAAAAGAAACAAATAAATAATGTCTGTTTTCCTTTTAGACTATGTTCCATGGGGTTAGAAACTTTTCTATCCATCACTTTATCCCCGGCAGCTCATACAATACTTGGTATGTAGTGGCCTTCCAAATATTGTTAGAACTGAAATGAAGTTAAATGTTCTTCTATTTGCAACAGTTTTGAAAAGCCAAACCTGATTATAAAGATGCATGAAAGATTTAATCCTGGCATTTTAAAATATCATGAAGAAGAGAAATGTGGAAAAACAAGAAAGGAAAGAAAATCATTAGTGTAATAAATGTCTGGATATTTGTGAACTTTGACAGTGGTCACAGCATGGTAGAGAAGCAGTTTATACTAAACCCATTTTTGCACAGTAAAGTAGAATGATAAGCATTTTTTCAAAATTAAAGTGAGTCAGGCTACTATACTTGACTTTTGCAACTTAGTTTGTTTTGCGTATGTTTGACATTCCTTTGTTCTCTGCACAGATAAGTGAAGACACTTGCTTTGCAAATCTAAGAACAAAAATGAAATAACTAGTAACTTGTTGCTATTGGTAAATCAGAATATTTTTCTAACCACATTTATCTTTTCCAAGAGGAAATAATAATGTATATACTCCTCTCCAAACGGTGCTAAAGATACTAATTTCTCCTTCAGTTTCTATAGCATTCCAATGAGTCCTAACAAAAACAGTAGGGTAAGCAAGTCTAAATTTTTGATCAGTGAGAATCTGTTTGGATTTTTTTAGGTCAAATATATTTGATATATAACACTGTAAATTTAAGGTGTACTATATATTCATTTGATACATCGATATACTTTAATATGACTGTCATCGTAATTAGCACCTCCATCATGTTACATAATTATTTCTTTTCATGGTAGGAATAATTAGGTTCTAGTCTCTTAGTAAGTTTGGTGATTATATAGTTGACCCTTGAACAATGTGGTGGCTAGGGGTGCCAACCCTCGTGTAGCTGAAAATCCACAGATAACTTTTGACTCTCCAAAATCTTTTTTTTTTTAAAGATTTTATTTATTTCAGAGAGAGCACAGGCCCATGCAGGGGGGTGGGGGGAGGGGCAGAGGGGGGGGCAGCGGAGGGGGGGTCCCAGGACCTCAAGATCATGACCTGAGCTGAAATCAAGAGTCAGACGCTCAACCAACTGAGCCACCCAGGTGCCCCTCTTGACTCTCCAAAAACTTAACAACTAATAGCCTGCTGTTGACCAGAAGCCTTACCAGTAACAGAAGCAGTCAATTAACACATATTTTGTACGTTATATGTATTATATACTATATTCTTATAATAAAGTAAGCTAGAGAAAAGAAAGTATTTAAGAAAATCATAGGGTAGAGAAAACACATTTACGGTACTGTATTGTAAAAACAATTCATGTGTAAGTAGCCTGCATAATTCAAACCT
Source organism: Phoca vitulina (assembly GCF_004348235.1). Classification (NCBI taxonomy): domain Eukaryota; kingdom Metazoa; phylum Chordata; class Mammalia; order Carnivora; family Phocidae; genus Phoca; species Phoca vitulina. The sequence continues at coordinate 44,254,593 of NW_022589712.1, forward strand.
GCATTGCTCAAGGGTCAACTTCAATATTGTCGTCTATATTCACTATACTGTGAATTAGATTAGTGCATATTTACTACTCATTGCAAGCTTGTACCCTTAAATAACATCGACCCATCCACTGCACCCCACCCCGTCCCCTGGTAGCCACGCCCTTTTACTCTCTGTTTTTATGAGCTTGGCTGTTTTAGATTCCACATATAAGTGATATCATACAGTACTTATCTTTCTCTGTCTGACTTATCTCACTTAGCATAATGCCCTCAAGGTCCATTCCTGTTGTTGTAAATGGCAGGATGTCCTTCTTTCTCATGGCTGAATAATTGGAATTTTTTTTTTTTTAGATTTTTATGGAACAGTTGAAAGGAAAGGTTGCAACACTGCATATATCTTACACAAAGAGATAAGAGTGTATGTCATCTCGCTAAGTTGTCATGCAATACATATAATTTCCTACCCCCAAAAAACACATAAATAGAGTAAAACTCTAATTTGGTTGTATCCTCCCAAAGTCATGATAGGAATGTAAATATTCCTGGAAGAAGTTCAAAGATAAGATGTAAACACACACACTCCTTTAATCACCTTTACCCCCCCAGGCACCAATCTCTCTCGCATTCTTCCTGAAGTACTGCAAAAATGTAACGAAGCCCCGGATGGGGTAGGCTGTACCCTCTCCATCTCAACGCAGCATCAGCAGCTCCTCTGTTAGGTTCATCACGGCACGACCATCAGAATAGCAGGAGACAGCGTTAGGCTAGCAGGGAGGCTTGAAGTCCAATGCTGCCTGTCCTATCGCCCGTGGCAAAACATCCAATTATTTCCTGTCTGAAGGCCTGACAGATAGATAGAGTCCTTCTCACTGAATGGAAGTTCAGAACTGCATTCCTTGAGTTAAAAGGGAAAAGAGATGAAAATGGAAAAACATGCCTGGCAGTGAGAGGGAAAAATAATGAATGGGAAGGCATTGAAGGAACCGACCAGTCTGTCCCAAGCAACGTTTTCAGTTTTCAGCCAAATTCTATTGAGGATTATAGCTTTTCTTATGACAAAGCCTTCCTCCACCCACGCCTGGCCATACAATGTACTTCTCTGTTAGTATTCTCCATCGCGGCTTTTAAAAAGGGGTTACACTTATGTTTACACATCCCCAAAGACAATTCCAAAGGAAACCCAATTGAGAGCTTGGCGACTTCTAACTTTGATCGCGGTTGCGGTGTCTGTCCCGGGCCCCAGTCTTTCTGGACAGGGTCTTAAGAACTGGAGCAGACCTAAACATAGGACTCCCAGTTCTGGATGGGTATTTGCTTCCCAACTGGCCGTGCTGCGTGTTCTGCAGCACTGGGACTTGCTAACTCCCCTCGATCCTTGTCAGGAGGCGGGTTCCATCTTACTCTGCCGTCCCCGGTTCCCATCAGGCTGGGGCACCGCAGAAAGGCAGTTCATCAAGCAGGCAGACAAATCAGGAAAAATAAATACCTCTACCTTTTGTGAAATAAAATTGGTAGCCCTGCACTGTGGGAAGCGCTATCGGCGATACCAAATGGAACAGCGTTGTGGCATTTGGCACCACACGTGAGACCAAGACCTAGCAGACAATGCACTGATTCCCTGGACAAAGGAAGAAAAGGCCAGGAGCCGTAGGAGCTGCCTTCACGGAGCACACTAGGCCCGTTCCTCTCAACACATCCCTTGTTTGGAGCTACTGTTCCATGAGCAGCTGTGAGGGAAACCTTTTATCTTTCCATGTGTGAATAAAAGAAAACTGTCCTCCAAGGAAGAATAAACTGTCTGCCCCGAGCCAAGCCCAGAATCCTCTTGCTCTTCTGGCAATCTGACAGTCCATTCCGTACTGCGATTTACGCCACTAGGACATTCTCTGTGGCCCGTCGGAGACACCACATTTCAAGGCAAATAATCGTTTGGTTAATAACTGCTCCAAGCCATGTCGGGCGGCTCTGCGCTTTTCATCTTGAAACGGATGAAACTAAGTTATTGTTTTGTCTGTGAGAGGGATGTGTTTAAAAAACGGGATGCATGCCATTCAAAAGCGAAAACCAACACAAACCCAGAGACCCCTCCCCAACCCGACACATACTCTCAGTGGTGAAAAACAGAGACCTGACTCTTGAGAGATCTGTCATAAATCAAATTAAAAACAACAAGACAACCTCCTAACAACTTTCATTAACCTTATGAACACCCTCTGCAGCATACATGTAATTTCTCATGAGGGATAAGAACCTGCTGATGAGCCTAAGTGACCCTAAGTGTCCCAGCCACATGGCACCCAACCGGCTGCCCGGAAAGTGGTCGTTGGCGTGGCCCAGATTTGTGCTCCGAGCGTGCTGATAAAGCAATCTCTAGAAATGCTGAAGCTGCAAACGCCTTTACACGCCTCCGTTTTCCATTTGTTTTTTCAATGCAGTCAAATGGCACGGTTTGTCCTTGCTTGCCAATTGCCATAGGGTCATACAGAATTTCCAGGGCCATTTTCTTTGAAAAGGAGGGGGATTAGCATAAAAAAAGGATATTCCTGGACGATGCTATTAAAACCATAGTCACGTAAGAATGTAAGTGGTATCCCTGGAGAGTTTTGGCCTCTCATTCCCAGACAAAAATCAGTGACAGATGATAAATGAACAGGCAGATTCCAAGACAAAGGTGTGGCTTTCCTTGGGGCTCCGGGACTCAGGTCAAGAAATGTCTTAACACTAGAGCTCACAACCCACCTAGGCCATTACTTCTCTCCCAACAAAAGATGGCAGTTACTGAAACTAAATCACAGTGTCTCCAGGGAAGAGTCTGGGAGAAAGGAGGAGGAGGAGGCCCATAGCTTTTTCTCCTTGAGGCTTATGGTTATGTCAATGAGGTATCTTGTGTGGGAAGAGTCCGGCCGATATGAGTTTAAAATGCTTTCTGACTTCTATCATGGCATAAAAGACAAAACAAAATAAAACAAAAACAAACAAAAAGCAGTCCTTCTCGAGAGTGTCCACCCAAGTAGACCCAATTGGAGGAGAATGAACGTATTTCTGAGGCCCAAAACAACTTTGCACGAGCTAGGAATTTCTTTAAAGGCCGTTTTTTATTATTATTTTTAAAAGTTGTGAGAATTTTGCATTCTTCATAATATGTCTGGGAGATATAAACCACTTATAAGATAGACGCTACCAATCTCGTGTTTTTTCCCTATTTAGGATTTTTTAAAAAATCAACAGACAAGGCATAATGATTAGATGTTAATGCAGTATGCCAGATATGTATCTTTCTAAAAATTATCACAGAAATCTTGTTGCAATCAAAACGCTTAGTATCATTTCCTAGTTTTCCCATTTCTCTTGTTCCTAGTGTAATATAAATATTAACGGCTGGCTTCACATTGCTGTACTTCTAGATCACTGACAATGGTTAAAAAAATACTGGGAGTGGGGGTGGAAGTAGAGGAAATGGAAGAGAACAATTCTTGAACTTCCTGGTTTTTCTATATCTCAAATCACGTAGCAGACCACAACCAATTCAACCAATTTACCATTAGGTTCCCGTGGCAAGCTGGTTTCTATCCCTGACCACAATGCCTCCTGAAGCATTTTGACTAAGAAGCATTTCTTTGAGACCTTAAATTTTTACTTGTACTCTTCATGTGAGTGATTTCTCAGAACTCCATCTTATTCCCAGGATACCCTGGTGGGGAGGCCTGGAGAAGTCTCTTCCAGCAAATTACAGACAAAACTACAGCTCAGGTTTTCTTATACACAAGCCACTGCGTCAGATGGTTTCTGGGACGTGACAGGGTTTAAGAGTGGAGTCTCTGGAATCAAATGCCCACACTCACATCCCAGATCTAGGAAAGTGATAAGCAAGTTACTTGACCTCTTTGAGCTTCAGTGTTCTTAGGTATGGATGTTAACAACAGGCCCTGACCTCAGGGCTATCAGGACAGTTAAACGGGTTAGTTAGCCTAAAGAACTAAGCCCCGTGAACAGCATATAGTTGAATGCTCAAGTGTAAGAGCCTTCTACAGCACTTCATGGTCTTTTCTATAGAATAAGTAGAGTCCTAAAATTTTATGTAAATCAAGTCTTTTTTTAGATGCAGAGGAGAGATTTATAGATCAAGGACTCTTATGAATCTTCCCACAGTGTGAATAAAGATACTTTATCTTTTGTGAAAATCCAGATTTTTTTTTTACGAGAGAGAGAGCACATGTGTGAACGTGGGGGTGGGGTGGGCAGAGGGAGAGGGGGAGAGAGAATCTTAAGCAGGCTCCACGCCCAGCGCGGAGCCCCACATGAGGCTTCATCTCATGACCCTGAGATCATGACCTGAGGGAAATCAAGAGTCAGATGCTTAACTGAGCCACCCACATGCCCCCAAAAGACAGATTTTTAAATATATGTTTGCCAAAATCAAGCTACATGCAATCAGATTCATTAAATATTCAATGAGCATCTGCAAATGCAACAGTATGCTAAGCATCCAGGGATACTGAAAAATGAATGAAATGCAATTCCTTGCTCAGGGAACCCTATATCTGGTAGAGAAGCTAACATAATGATCTCAAACTGAGATTGGTGCTCCAGTAGTGAAGGCTTAGAAAATCAACATAAGCCCCAGAAAGGGAATAACCGGAGCTGCTGGACATCAAAGAAGGGGCTCTGGGGCTCTGGGGTAAGTAGCAATGGATCTGGGGTGTGTGTGTGTGTGTGTGTGTGTGTGTGTGTGTGTGTGTGTATGTGTCTGTGTCTGTGTTAGAAGGGGCAGGAAATGCAGGGGAAGGAAAAGAGACCTATGGGAGGAATACTGTCAATAAAAATACCATTGCATGAAGCTCTATGTACGATGTGTTCAGGAAAAGGCACAGACATGGGGAGACTCAGGGATGAGGCTGGAAATGGGGATGGGGAGAAGAGTGAGTGAGCCTTGAGTGCCACGCTGACAAGTTTCTATAGATAAGAGGGTACAATTAATAATTTTTGAAATAAGGAAAGAAAGAAATTATAATTATATTCAACAAGATAAGCTTGGCCAGCCTGGCATGAACAGAGACTGGTGAAAGGAGAGAGGGAAACATCAAGAGGCTCTTTCCATAAGAAATAGATACAAAGACATGGGCTGGCAGTGAAATAAAAAAGCCAAACCGAACAAAATGACCCGTGGGCTTGGAGACTATGTGTTTTCTGCTCATCTCGTGAGGCTGGATGGAGAAAATCGGTATAGGGAGCTATTTCTGGCCCAGGGAACCCCTGCCACATGCTTGGAATGATTTGGGCACTCACCAGGAGGGCAGGGTGGGCTGCCACAGCTCAGCCTCTGCTTGATGGAAGGCAAGTGCTCAGGGTACTGAGAGGGGGCCAAGATGTTCTCTGCTCTTAGACCTCTTAGACAAAGAATAAACTGTGTGCGAGGCCACTGAGGAGGGGGGAGGAAAGGGAGGGGGAGAGGAGTGAGGGGGATGACGGCTAACATTTGCTGAGTGCTTATTTTGTGCCAGGCATCATTCTTTTAAGTTATACATATGTGCTTCCATCACCCAAATATGGTAGATAGTAGTATTTTGCCCATTTTATTTATTTTTTTAAAGATTATTTATTTATTTATTTGACAGAGAGAGAAAGCATGAGCAGAGGGGAGGGGCAGAGGGAGAGGGACAAGCAGACTCCCCGCTGAGCAGGGAGCCCGATGTGGGGCTTGATCCCATGACCCTGGGATCATGACCTGAGCCGAAGGCAGACGCTTAACTCACTGAGCCACCCAGGTGCCCTATTTTGGCCATTTTAAAGATGGGGGAACGGAGGTATGGAAACATGACCCAATTTGCTCAAGGTTAAGCAATTAATAAACGAGCAGTACAGCAGGAATTTGAAGGTAAAAAGTCTAATTCCAGACTCTGCTGCACTCTTAAGCACAAGTGAAAAATCTTGGCAGAAATGACAGTGTTAATCTCAATGCATGCTGAAGACCAGCCTGTTTTCATTGATCCACAGTGACCCGGGGTGGGGTGGGGGGAGGGAGTCTGAGAAGCCAGTATCTGGTTCCCATCCAGATTTTTCCAGCAAGTCCTTCAGGGGGTCCAGGAACAACCCTGAACTCCACACATCAAAGGAAGTCCAACTTTCAAAGGCAACTGGGACCCAGTCAATCTTCTTGAAATATCAGGAAAACAGAAATGACAATTCCTCTAGAGTCCCTGAGAGCAGGCCCTTTCTGGTCAGCATGACTGGAAATGGAACTTAACCATAGAACGAGTCATAAAGAGTTTTAAAGTTGAGAATAATGACCTTCAGTATGAATTCACAGCCCTCCCTCTTCAGTGTCATAAATAAAAGTTAGATGTTTTATATTTTAAATGTAGGTATTTTGGCATGACACAGTGTCTGAATTAGCATTGACTTTTTCCCAAAGTTCTGAATTAGCATTGACTTTTTCCCAAAGTTCAAGATATTTTAATGTTATTTTAATGTTATTTTAATGTTTATATAATTAACCTGTTATTACTTTATATCATGACTATAAAAGGCCAGAAATCAAGAATCAGTACCAAAGCAGCAATCCGAACTGTACTATACAACAATTTTAAATCTTACGATACATTACTTAAATAGATTCTTTGCTTTAATCTTCAAATTCAGGCTTAAAAGTGAACCTGTTCAATCCTAGGATAGCATCGGCTACCTCAGTCAAGTCTCTATGGCCTTATGCGTCCAAATATTAAGGTGAACTTCCTTTGTAAAGAAGGTGCCACCTTAAATTTACATTTTTTCACAGTCTCATATTACACTGACCTCTTTGAACAAGGCAGAACTGTTTGGGGAAGACACTTGAAGTGACTTAAATGAATGCAGTTTTGAATGCTAAAAAGAGTCCACCTGAGGAAAGCCGTGAAAAGAGAAGCAAAGAAAACAATGCAGACTTAGTTCACATTCCTCAGGGGACACAGGACCTCACAATTTCTAATGCTGGACATTTTTGCAAACAAGCCTTTCAAAGATCACTTTAAAAAGGGATAATGTTCTATTTTCCAAAAAAATGCATAATCTGAATTTAATCACGAGGGAACATCGAACCAAAAGCATCGAACCAAAGCAGCAGACGTTCTACAAATAAATGGTTGGAACTCTTCAAAACTATGTAAGAGACAAAGTAAGAGAGAGGAGTCATGACAACGAAATGCTTGTGACCCTAGCCTGAATCCTAGAAGATAAAAGGGACATTAATGTTTCTTTGGAAGGTAGTATCAGCTTCTTTGGTCTCCTAAACAAACAAAAACCCAGAATTCCCTCAGTTATAGTAAAAACAACCTCTACTAAGCAAACTATGATACTTCTTAAAGACTTTTTTTTTTAGCCAGGATATTAGCACACGATCTTGAAAGTCGGTATATGTGTTTAGATCCAAAATGTTTTGTAAGTTTAAAAGTAAAATTTGTGTTTAAGAACATCTTTAAAAACTTATTTGTTCTTTTTTTTTTTAAGATTTTATTTATTTATTTGAGAGAGAGTGAGAGCATGAGCAGGGTGGAGGGGCAGAGGGAGAGAGAGAAGCAGACTCCCCGCTGAGCAGGGAGCCTGATGTGGTACTCGATCCCAGGACCCTGGATCATGACCCAAGTGGAAGGCAGACGCTTAACGGACTGAGCCACCCAGGCGCCCCAAAATTTATTTTGTTCTAAAAAAAAAAACACATTTTCCAAAGTAAGGTTGATATTCTTTACTTTGTCAACTTTGCTGCTTCCTGGCTGTTTCAAGGGTATTTTGAAAGGAAGAGTCCTCACTCAGTAGGAAATACATATGTAATCCTTCTAACTGATGTTGAATCTGAAATATCAACTATAATTATAATACCTGACAAACAGAAGAATAATAATCCCACCTTGTCTGTATCAGGCCTTTTAAAAGCAATGAGATCAAGTGTATATTTTGCCTGCTTACTGGGAAAACTGGTGTGGCTTACACTTGTTTACAGTGCATTTTACTATCATGAGTGTGGATTATAACAGCGCCCAAAGTACACGAACCAAACATTTAAAACAAAATTGGCATGGGGGACGAACCACTACACATGAACTGCACAATGATTAAAAAGTGCACAGCTCCAGCACATTCACAGTTGTTAATGCAATCACATTCCAAGTACTTCCACTCTTGGCAGAGCTTGCAAACACTAATGCCAGAAAACATTACTCTTTTTCAAAACATTAACTCCTTTTTCAAAATTCTGATAGTGTTGAGTCGTAAAATCTCTTGGCACGGGTTTTAATAATTAATTGGTTAATGAAAAAAATCGAGCTGGATAAACTAAAACGATTCGGCTATTTCAGCCACACTTGTAATGGTCAGAGCCATCATATATGGGAATTTCAAAGCGGTATTCCACAACATACGGTCCCCACTGCCGCCCTTCAGCGGGCACTTTCGGCCACCCCCGGCAGCCCAGCCAAGTGCCGTGGCTCCCTGGGACCCTGCACTAACACGAGGGCTCTCCCTCTGGAGGCACGCCGAGTGGCCTCCCACTCTCCCGGGGAACTGGGCGACAGCCCCACAGGAACGCCCACCCTGAGCTGGGGCGCAGGATGACAAAGCACTCCTTCCTCCTCCTTTGCAGATGCCTGTGCTCCTTAGGGAGGTTCAAACTGACCACCGGACTATTTTAACTAAGTTAAAATATTGGTCTAGTTCGTGTTTTGGGTCCAAGGAAATCTATTTGTTCTGTATTAACATTTTTTTTTTAGATTTTTTTTTATTTCTTTATTTTTGTGAGAGAGGGGGGAGAGAGAGAGAGAGCGAGCACGAGCGAGGGGTAAGGGCAGAGGGAGAAGCAGACTCCCTGCTGAGCGGGGAGCTGGATGTGGGGCTGGATCCCAGGACCCTGGGATCATGACCCCAGTGGAAGGCAGATGCTTAACTGACTGAGCCACCCAGGCGTCCCTGTATTAACAACATATTAACTTATGTTTGTGAAAGAAAAAATAGAAAGTAGAGAGAAGATATAACAATACCAGTAGTTAAAACTTCTAAAGTCTCACTTCAAGATTCTGCTAAAGTTATGTTGTCTTATTTTATTGGAAGGTTTTTTTCTTATTGTTATAACATTAGCATATATTCATATTTTACCTAACACTATATCATAAGCAGCTTCCCATATTAATAGTCTTTTAAACAAACATGTGTTTAATATGCCAAGTAATTGTAACATGTTTTAGTTAACTGGTTCCACGTCATTGAACTTGTTGATTCACTTTATTAAAAAATCATTTATTCACTGAGTAGATCTACTACATTCAAATCACTGGATTGAATATTATAAGCACATGCTTACGAATAGTGGCTCCTCTCAGAATGCGCTTCAAAACTACAAAAGACACAAACATGTATATGCAACATACACAGCATACGCATGTATACACTTTCTCTATCTCACCCTAAGCATTTAATTTTTTAAAAATATTCTTACAGGACTAAAATATCCTAATTTTCTTTCCAGATATTTCCTTTATTGCTAATTTCCCTTACCCCTGTCTGCTGGGTTTGTCTTAGCGTGACTGATCAGGAAATCTTTAAGGTAGCCACAAAAGAAACATTCTGAGCATCACTGAATATTTTATCTTAAGAACATCCCTAGCCAAAAATATTACCTCTACCTGCATTTTAGACAAAATTGCTGTATGATATAATATTGGGCTAAGAATGTGTTGTGGTTTTCTTTGAGTTGTGGGACTGGGACAGAGGAGCAGACATCTGGAATCAGAGGTATTTGAACCACAAAGACATGGACACAAATCCTCCTTTCACCCCTCAACTAGCTGTGTGATCTTTGGCATGTTACTCAAAAACAAAAACAAAAAACCCCAACTCACTGTGCTTTAGTTTCCCTATTTGTAGAAAGGAGTTAATAACATTTACCTCCAAGGTGGATATAAGGATTCCAGGAAATCTATGTAAGGGTCAAGCATGTGCCTGGCATTACAACAGACCCTGAATATGTTTATTTCTACAATGAGCACAAATTCTGGTTTTTAAAAGATAAACCTAACTGGTATATAGAAAAAATATAAAGAGAAAAATAATTGAGTTGGCTTTACTGCTACTGGTGAATTGCAATTCATTATTCACTTGATGGGTCTAAGCCTTGAAAATTCGAGAAATCTAGAAGCTGACCACAATCACCTCAGAACCTAGCTCCTAATATGTCGTTAACCCTATGTGTTTCCTCTTTCCCAGATATTCGTGAATATACATCGGAGCTGATGAAGTAAACTCACGGTGTGGGAAAGCAACATCCATTCTCCAATCCTGCTTTGCGCTGATCCGCTCCCCTTTCTAGTTCTTCTCACCTCACCTCTGATTTGAGAGAGGCGGCAAGCAACAGAGAGGGCTACTCTCTGCTGCTCTGTCAGCAGATGGAAGTAACTGCTCCTCTTCCAGGAAAGTAGACGGTCCCCAGGAGACACCAGTGTGGGAAAGCCGTGGCTGGCCCCCCAGCGTTTGCCTCACATCTTACAGGAGGGCTCTGAACTCAATCCTCCCCTCTGAATGTGAATGACATTTCCTGGCTGATGAGGGATTCCCTGAAGAGTGCTTCCACAAATTAATACACACGTGATCACCAGTAAGCATTCCCAGGGGCTTTCAGCATCCCTTGAATTCTCATTTTTCCCATTTGTTTGTTTTTTTATAAAGATTTTATTTATTTATTTGAGAAAGAGAGAGCATGAGTGGGAGGAGGGGCAGAGGGAGAGGGAGAAGCAGGCTCCCCGCTGAGCACAGAGGCCCACTCGGGACTGATCCCAGGACCCCTGAGATCATGACCTGAGCCGAAGTGAGATGCTTAACCAACTGAGCCACCCAGGTGCCCCTCATTTTTCCCATCTGAATCAAACTGCAGTAAAAAGTTGCAACCAATTATATGAAATCAACTATCTTTATTCTGTCAGAGTAATTCAGCAATCATTAAAATAGACATAATATTCCCAGGGATAAAAAAAATCCTAGGTTTTTTTTTCTATGCGGGCTAGATAAGCATAGACCTCTGAATGGTCTCCAGGCTAGTTGGGGCCTCCACGCTGGGAGGAGGCAGCAGGAGAGAGGAAACACGTCTGCATGCAAAGGTAAAGACAACATTGAAAGTTGTGTGTGTTTGAGAAATTGCCTGCAGAGCTAGTAGGCAGACAAAACCCGTATCGTTTTGGGAGCCGTATGCATAGAGAATTTCCGTAAACCTCTAACCTCAGAAGAACCTGTATATAAGATTTCGTCTTTATTTTTGAATTGTCTAAACCTAAGCTGTTTCCTTGGACTTGGGATCACAGGGTCACTGTTCTGGTGATTTCAGACTCCAGTGTGCTAACTGCACACCCCAAAGCACAAAAAAAGCTTGATTTCAAAAGATTATTTTGGAAATTGTCCTCTGCATCTGCTGTTCCCTGACCCAGAAAACTCTGACCTCAGACACATGTACACAGTCCATTCCCTCGAGTCATTCGGGTCTCTGCTCAAATGTTCCCGTATTGGAGAAGTCTTCCTGACCATCCCATTTGTAGGAGAAACCGACTCAAAAACAGGCTCTGTACAACCTTAGGCTGCCTTGTTTTTGTTATTCTCATTCTTCTTTCTCACTACCCCTCATATGATAGATGCATTTGATTTTCCATCTCCCCTCCCCACCAAAGCAAGCTCCATGAAGGAGGAACTTTGTTTTTTCACGCTGTATCCCACAGAGTTCCTGAATACACGATCGCTGTTCAATAAATATCTGTCACATGAATGAATGACTTGTAGATGTTTTAGCCAAGTGCCATACATCTCCAGTTCTCTTCCCAGCAAGATACACACTCAAACAAAGCTCCTGGGACACACACAAGGCTAATGCTAAATCTCCTTAGATGTCTTTGTTGCAGCTTAGGAAGTAAGTATATCCACGTGAGCTACCCTAGGAGTTTACAAAAAGCAAGCTTCTCTTCTAATCTTCCCAGGCTATAATACTCACCAACACACCACTTGCCCTCCCTCCCAAGCTTCAAATTACTTCATGCTCACAGAAACCTAGACCTCTTTTCTTACCATACTGATCGGAATTGCTGGTGAAGAGAAGGTAGTCAGAAGCACAGGTCTGGGATTCAATATCCAGATCGCCTAACCTCAGAATCAGCTTCTTCCCTTTTGGTACTCTGATGGTCTTTTCACAAACCGTGTGATTGGGGTAGGTCCCTGGATAATTCTTAGATGTCATTGTGCCACTGTCCTGATAGGTCACTATGTGCCCACAGCCATCACCTGGTAAAGAAAAAGAGAATGAAAAAAGTGACATTAATTCTTACTGAGGATTGAGAGAATCTAGTACAATCTCCAAGTCGTGTATGTTATTCCTTCTTTGTAGAGGGAAAAGCTAAGAAGAGGAAGAAGAAGGAGGAGGAGGAGGAGGAGGAGGAGGAAGAAGAAGAAGAAGAAGAAGATTAAATTTTGTATTATTTCAGGTTATTTCATCTTGTTTCCCAGTTTAATCTACTGAATATTTTGGACCAAAGTGTTTCATATATTAGAATGGAAAGCCCTCAGCAAATACTTCATTTAATCATACCACTTTTTCTAATCATCTATTTATCTACCCATGGAAACTTGCACAGTAGGCCCTTGGCAGTCACAGATTTGCCATTTGTTGTTTCATCTATTAGCAAGCTGATGCCATGCAATAATTTGTGGTGGAGAAAATAATCGTACTTACTTCCAAGAGGGTCACTGTATTGTTAAACAGGAGAGCGTGCGGCTGGTGGAGTCTGAGACGTGGGCTGAGAGGAGAGTGACAGCCTGTCATAGCTGGAGGTTTCCAGCGGTTCGACATTCATGTCGCAGTTAATGACAGTCACTGACTGGAAGGTTCCTGATAGACCCAGGATGTGTCATTAGAGAATGCTGAGGGTCTAGTGCACTGAGTGCTTGGCACATACCAGACCTGGTACTGCTGGAGACACAAAAAGGCAGCAGTGGTGGCTTCACAGAACTCAGAGCAAAATGGGAGAGAGTCACATGTTCATCTAACTCTAATACTGGGTGCCATGTGCCATATCAGGAGCTTAAAGGGCTGAGGAAGGCAGGAGAGAATCTATTCCAGTGAATTATCACTACTTCACTAAAGTAAGAAATTTCCTTAAGACTTTTCCGAATAGGGAAGTTCATCAATTGACCAACACATTGCTCCAGTAGATTAAAGTGACTGAGTCACTCAAATATCTAATGGCGTGCACAACTGGGTGGGTTGCAAGGTAAACGAGCATACGCTGCATTCAAATCACAAAATTCCTGTGGCTGGTAAGGCTTCACATAAAAGCAAGAATTTCTGCCCTTAACTGGAGGGAGAGAAAGCAGAAATTGGTTGAAGAAGGAATTCTCTGAGTAATAAAACAAGGCCTCTGCATCCCAAAGTCTCCCACAGAGAAGCCCCAATTTAGGCATAGTGGGAATCTAAAGCCCAAGGCTGCTTCCTTCCTCCTCCAGCCTCTTCCTGAGCTAGAGGAGGATTGGCCTGGGGCTTTCCTTTGTCCCACTCTTTTCTGACCCTGAGGCTTGCAGCCCAAATGATAGTAGTAAACAAACAAACAAACAAAACAAAACAAAAAATTGGCAGGGGGCAGGGCAGAGAACTCCAGAAGCTACCCCATCTCATCAGGTAAGTCCAAGGAGAGGAATCCACCCATATTCCAGAAACTGCCACAAGATTCCCAGCAGCTCCAGCCAGACAGATGGATGGCGGATGAGAGTTAACTTTACCAAGAATACCAGCAGAAACGTAGACGGACACTCAGATAAAATTACTGTGACACCTGCACATCTAGGGAGAAGCTGTGGAATTTATATGGAAGACTACAGAGACCCATAGAAGTTTTTGAGAAGGGAGATAATGAAAGAAGTATTTAAAAAAGGATGATCAACCTGGTTGGCCAATGCTATAGGATCTAGAATGTGGGGAGAATCCAGGTCAGAAGAGCAGTACAAGGGCTAGGAATGGGACAGCTAGAAAGGGAAGGGAAAGAAAAACAGAAATTCACAATAAAAAAAAATCAACGGCTCGGGAAACGACAGGTGTTGGTGAGGATGCGGAGAAGGGGAACCCCCTTACACTGTTGGTGGGAATGCAAGCTGGTGCAGCCACTCTGGAAAACCATATGGAGGTTCCTCAAAAAGTTAAAAATAGAGCTACCCTGGGGTGCCTGGGTGGCTCAGTCAGTTAAGCATCTGACTCTTCATTTCGGCTCAGGTCATGATCTTGGGGTCCTGGGATTGAGCCCAGAGTTGTGCTCCACAATAGGCATGGAGCCTTCTTGGGATTCTCTCTCTCCCTCTGCCCATCCCCCAACTTGTATTCTCTCTCTCCTCCTCTCTCTCTTGGATAAATAAGTAAATCTTAAAACAAAAACAAACCAAAAAACCCCAGAACTACCCTACAACCCAGCAATTGCACTTCTAGGTATTTTTCCAAAGGATACAAACATAGTGATTCAAAGGGGTACACGCACCCCAATGTTTATAGCAGCAATGTCCACAATAGCCAAACTATGGAAAGAGCCCAGATGTCTACTGAAGGACGAATGGATAAAGATGTATATACAATGGAATATTTCTCAGTTATCAAAAAGAATGAAATCTTGCCATTTTCAGTGACATGGATGGAACTAGAGGGTATTATGCTAAGCAAAATAAGTCAGTCAGAGAAAGACAAATACCATATAATTTCATTCATATGAGTAATTTAAGAAACAAAACAGACGAACATAGGGCAAGGGAAGGAAAAATAAAATGAGGTAAAATCAGAGAGAGAGACAAACCATAAGAGATTCTTAACTCTAGGAAACAAACTGAGGGTTGCTGGAGGGGAGGTGGGTGGGAGGATGGGGTAATTGGGTAATTGGCTGATGAGCATTAAGGAGGGCACTTGATGTAATGAGCACTGGGTGTTAGATGCAACTGATAAATCACGAAATTGTACCCCTGAAACTAATGCTAATTAGTTAACTAATGTTAACTAACTTGAATTTAAATAAAATCTAAAAAAAACAAAATCAACAGACTTGGGTTTTGGTTTAGTGGGGAAGAGAAGAAACAAAAAACCCACTGAGATTCTGAGTCCAGAAATGACTGGAACACTAAGGCTAATATAGATAGAATGAGAAGCTCAGAGAGCAGCAGGTCTGGGGGCAAACGCTGTGAGTTTGGTTAAGGTTGAGGTGACAGCTGTACTTCGTGACATGTCTGGCAGTGAGTACAAAATTGTTGAAAATTAAATGAAAAATATACTAGAGTGAAGCATATGGTGCAGAAGGACATAGTGCACAGGGCTTTGATTTAAAATTTGGATTATTTGCCTGCTTATAAAGGCTTTCATTAAAAAATCCAATTCACAGTTTCTCTTGAAGACTGAAAGACATGGCAACGATACCAGCAGGCATTCTCATCGGGCTAGTGAGACAGCGGCTGCCCCTTTAAAGGAGAAAAATGCCCTAGCTCCCCACCACATCCAAGCCGCTCATTTCTATGACGTGCCCCACCTTGGGAGGCAATGATTGTGAGCATGCTGACAGGGCAACGCTAGGGTAACCAGCATACAAACAATCATGCAAATAAATATACACATAACCCTCTCTAAGCCACCAAGATACCACCTGCTCAAACATTTAAACACCTCTTTTCTTATTACTATGAAATTCTCTGCTTTAATAGGAGAAGAAAAAGTGAACTCTTTCTGGAAAGCGCAGCTAAATATAAAATGAGGGGTAATTATATGTGAATCAACTTTCATATGATCATTGTATTCTCGATTTTACTTAAGTGACATGTCATGACAAAGGAAAATCCCAGGGTATCATGTTCATTCAACCCTGTAATTGTACTTCTTTCCAATCACTTTTACTTTAAAGCCCAAGAGGAAACTAATTCCACCTGGCGATACCAGCAGAAGGGGAGCGGGTCTGTCTTCAACACTCCCATCATTACTTTGCCTGGGGGATCTCTGCCTCCTTGGAAAAAGTTCTCTTTTCCATTAGTTATCAGAATGATACTCCAGGAGTCTTTGTTCTGCCAAAAAAAAAACCTGAAAGGAACTGCTGGGTCCTAATGTATTAAAAAGCAAGCTGTCATCAGAAGTTTGTAATTTCACCCCTGCCCATGGAAGGAGACTCTTCATGGAGTTTTCTGTGGCAAGCGCTAATAGAATACATTTGTTCCATGGTATTAACTACATCAGGAATTTTCACCCTATTGTCCTTCCACAGTCTTGATGAACTCCAAAAACTAGATATAATAATAATACTGTAATAGATACTTGAAAGTTGCTAAGAGTAACTTAAATGTTCTCACCACAAAAAAGAAATGGGGATTATGTGAGGTGATGGAGAGGTTAGCTAACATTACGGTGGCAATAATTTTGCAATATGTATCAGATCAACACATTGTAGACTTAAACTAATACATCATATGTCAATTATATCTCAATAAAGCTGGAGAAAAAAAAGGCCTAGAAATATGTCAAAGGGGAGAATGGAGAACTGGGAGGGAAAGAAAATGCCCACCGTACCATGGATTGTATAAGGCAGATGCATGCAAATGATCGACAGTAGGGAAGCAATATTCCCATGACCTCATCCCAACACTCAGGTAGCTTACTCTCATCACCTAACTCCAGTAAAGAATCACTGACAAGGAAGACGACAAGTTATTTAAAAATCTATCATTTCCTGTTCCATTTCTTGCGTATCAATGTCAATTTCCTGGTTGTGATTGGCAAGATGTTATAATTGAGGATAACCAAGTTAAAGGGACACAACATTTCTATTATTTCTTGCAACTGTATATAATGGACAGTTATCTCAGAGAAAGTTTAATTAAAAAAATGTGTCAGTCTGGTTAAGTTTGGCTGACAGAGGATGAAAATGAGGAGGCTTTCATTTTCTATTTTATACTTTACTATTTGGATTTGTTATTCTGTATAAACTAGTTAAACTATGCTTAAATATTATCCACATTTGCATTGAAAAGGTGTGCATGGAATGAAAACCAATAAAGGGGGCCACGTTTATTCTAAAAATCTCTCTATACCAAATTCATTACCCACATTTCTCATATTTGTCTGAGGAGCATGGGGTATTATGTCTGAGGGGGGCTCCTATACATGCTCCAGTTTACAGACGAGAAAGTACAATGTATATCAGCTTTCCTTAAGGCTACTTCACTGATGGTGGGGATATTTACCAATGGCTCTAGGATTTTTTTTTTTAATTTTTTTTAAGATTTTATTTATTTATTTGACAGAGAGAGACACAGTGAGAGGGAACACAAGCAGGGGGAGTGGGAGAGGGAGAAGCAGGCTTCCCACCGAGCACGCAGCCCAACGTGGGACTCGATCCCAGGACGCCGGGATCATGACCTGAACCAAAGGCAGACGCATGACTGAGTCACCCAGGCGCCGCATGGCTCTAGGATTTTAAAAACATTTTTGCCTCTCTTCTTTATTTGATTTTGTAACAAATATTTGTGTTTAATCTTAAAAAAAAAAAACAAACATCTGAACTGCTGCCCTATCAGACCTCCCTTTGGATGCTTTCATGATATTGTCCTATTAAAATGAACAGTTCCCTAATGAGAGGTAACTGACTCCTGCAATGGTCATAAACAGATGGGAAACCATTGGGTAGAAGGTTGAGAAGAACTTTAAAATGGAAGTACCAGCTGTGTTACCAGCGAACTTACGATGGATCCTAGCATGACAAAAAGTAAGGTAATCAGTTACTATGTGTCTCCAGGGAGGATAAAATGTGCTCTGTGCACCAACACCTATGAACTTTTTTCGCCAAAAAGCAAAACGTGAATCAATAACTGACTCCAAATCTCATCAAGTCTTTAAGTCTAACTTCCAGGTTATAGGAAACGCACAAGTTTATTGACACCACAAGAAAGCCATTAGCCGCATCCGGGCTGGGACATTCTAGGTGCAACTGAGTGAGTTTCTTCAACAAGGAATTGTATAAAGAGGCATAAAAGAAAGTATTTATTTCAGATTAAAGGAAAATTAAATAAACAGCAACCAAGTGAATTTTGTTTGGATCCTGATTTGAAAAACCAACCTTACAAAACCATTTAAAGAAGGTAAGTGGGGTATTGCTGTCAGGAAAGTATTATTCATTTTATTAGGTGTGATAATGGTATTGAGGTTATGTAGGAAATGTCTTCTTTTAGGGAGGCCTGCTGACATATCTGAGCTGAAATGACATGATGACATGAGGTCTGGGATTTGCCTTAAGATAGGAGAGTAAAAAAAGGGAGGAAGCAGGATAAGAAAAAAGAGACAGGGAGAAGTTGATGGTTGCTGTAGCTACAATGATGAGGGTGTACAGGTTCTTTCATTTTTATTTTTTTACATTTTTATTTTATTTATTTATTTTTTAAAAGATTTTATTTATTTATTTGACAGAGCAAGAGAGGGAGAGAGAGAGCACAAATAGGGGGAGCAGCAGAGGCAGAGGGAGAAGCAGGCTCCCCACTGAGCAGGGAGCCCGATGTGGGGCTCGATCCCAGGACCCCGGGATCATGACCTGAGCCGAAGGCTTAACCCACTGAGCCACAGGATGCCCCGAGGGTATACAGGTTTTTAAGAAAAACTAAAATGAAAAGAAATGAAGGTCAGTCTTTAGGGCAAAAAAATACAACCTTGGTTTGGAGGATTAAGGTCCACATGGTGTTGGGAGCCCTGATGGGCAGTGAGCCACAGTGATACCGGGGCATGCGGCGAGACCACTAGATTCAACTGCCACCTACTAACGTCAAAGGGGAGGCTGTGGAAATAAGGGGGGAGGAAGCTTTGCTACCGGGAACTTGTCTACTCTTCAAAAGTGGCTACGGTGCAATGTTTATCTTTTTCTTCCTTTGAACTGTAATTTAATTGCCAAAGTGCCAAAGCACATGATGACTAAACTATGCGTCATTTCCTCTCTCCTTAGGCTGAAAGGTCCTCTCCTCTGCAGAATATGTGAAGGGTGGTCACTCCATGATGGGCCTAAATCCTGGGGTTTGCTTGGAGCCAGAGCTGGTTTGTGAGATTGACCAAACCCCTTCTCAAAACAACTGACAAAAACAAAACTGGATGAAGGTTAGATTTTGGAAAAAGCTGTAAGTACTCAGTATTTTATAGCTCCCCAAGTGATCTCTACACAAAATTTAAATATTTTAACTCTGAACATCTGGCAACAATCTAAATTAGAAAAGGCTGATCAAACTATGGTATCTCCAAGCAATGTGATATTAAGGAAAAGTTAAAATCATGTTTTAGAATTCTATTTAATTTAAAAACAGAATATTGTGTACACATAGATATAAAGGGAAAATGTTTGAAGCACTATGATGTAGGATTACAAGTGATTTTCATTTTCTTTATACATTTATTTTCTAAAGTCTCTGCAATATGAAAACATTATGTATAAATCAGAAAAATAATATAATTAAAAATACCAAATTTACCTAATATTCTCTGTAACATAGGCTACTTTCAGCATTAGCCTTAAAGTAGAAACTGGAAGAAGTCCCTTTAAACTAATACACAGAAACTTGTCATTAAAAACTCACTCAACAAATAGCTGGGAAGTTAGTATAACGTAGTTCCCACTTAAAGAAGCTCACAGGCAAGAGGAGAGGGGTATGTTAACAAGGAATCCCTGAGGGTAAAGTGACAGGTCCAAAACAGAGTATGGGCTCAATATCTGTTCTCCAAATGCCTGAAAGCATACGTCTCTACGCTTTTAATGTCAGCTGTTCTGGAAGTATGGATATACAAGGTATTTTCTAAAGAAGCTTAAAACAAATCCTAGATGCTTGACTACACACATCAACTGTTTATTTAGTCTACTCTAATTCCACCCACTCCGAAAGGAAAACAATAACTTCCTTAAAAGACTATTTCCCGTTTGATAAGAAATCATGTTCCACTAACAGAAAAGTGAAATTAAGATACACCCGGTATGAACTGAGTTCTGTAATACTACAAAGCACGACTTAGGCTTCAAAAGAACACTTTCAACTGAATTGCACTTGTGGAAAATTGTTTGGATGACATGAAATAAATAGTGCAAAAATTCCTTCAGTTATGAACTAATCCATACAGTAAAACAACAGACTTCAAACTTTTTTTTAAATTATGACCCATAGTTAGAACATAGGTTTTCCATTACAGTCTAAGTAAGTACACATGCATACACATGCAGAAACAGAAAAAAAGTCTAATGTTACAATTCTTTCTATTGTATGTAACACACTGTGAGATTTCCTATCCCATCTCATTTTTTTAATTGAAAGCATGCTGGTTGTGTCAACTCAATTGATTTTACTGCCTACTGATGGGTCACAACCTGCAATTTGAGAAAGAGTGCTCTGAAATATCAGAAGAGTGAAACCATTTCTAGAAACATGATTTCATTACCGTTGGATCCTTCCTCTTCTAATATTCAAGTTACAACAGGTCTCAACACATATACGATCATCCACGTGTGGGTGTGAGAAAATTTCTTCCCATGTCTAAGATCAAGTGAGCTCTTGATGACTACAATCTTTTCAACCACAAAGAAGAGCCTGCAATTATTACAGAGTTCTTTGTCTGATGGCAATGTGAACTGATTTCCCAAGGTATTACTAATTTCACTGTCAGTCATACTCTCTCATAAACTTTGCTTTTCTCCCACTGTGCTTAACTTTTTTACGCTGTGTGTTGCCTGAAAAGGAATGGAAGAACCAGGACAGCAGGGTCTACATGGTTATGTGGGAATAAAACTAGTAAGACATAAGTTACGATGATGAAACTTCAATTATTCAAAATCTTTACTGTTCTCGAAAGGAAAACAGATATTATGCTGATAGAAATTACAGCTATAGACTCGAAGCACGTGACCAAGTTCTGCAAAACTGTTGTAGAATCTCTTTAAACCTTATTGTCACCATGTTTAAAATAGATGCTAACGATATGACTAACAATCCAATGAAGAAGACACTTTTGCCTCAGCAGATGAAAGATATTTGGCAGTAAAATAAAAGGAAACACAAGGTACTTATTATCAAAAGTCTCTCCATGTAAACTCTCAACACAGTGTTTCCTATAAGCTAAAAGAATCACTTAAATCCATTTGAATGCATGAAAATGAAACAAGTCATTTCAAGGGGTCCTATCTAAGACTCCTTACAAATGTGAGATTGTTTCCATCAGGGTGCAAAGACAAATTGGGCACCTGGGTGGCTCAGTCGGTTAGGCGTCTGCCTTCAGCTCAGGTCATGATCCCAGGGTCCTGGAATCGATCCCACGTCGGGCTCTCCACTCAGCGGAGAGTCTGCTTCTCCCTCTCCCTCTGCCCCCTCCTCCCCGCTTGTGCTCTCTCTCTCTCAAATAAATAAATGAAAATCTTAAAAAAAAAAAAAAGACATCAAAAATTATAATGTTCACATAAGAAGCATCATTTACACCTAACGGAAAAAAAAAATCTTAAAGCCTAATTTAATGCTACCCTTTAATGTGCTATAAGTAAAACCACGGTTCTTGGTTCTTGGTCACTCTCCAGTCCTGTGATTCCTAAGGAAAAGTTAAAGATCACTGGCAGAGGTATGGTGGTGGGGAAGAGGGTTTGCGCACCTATTGCTTTTCTAATTTCATAAATCATTTCCATATACTTGGGAGGTGATAGAGCACAATGGTTATGACACTGGGCTCCTGCCCAGTACTGGCCGTGCGGCCTTAGGTGAGTCCCTTTACCTCTCCAAGCTACAGCTCATCATCCGTAACATAGCGACGATGGTAGTGCTCAACTCACAGGGTTATCATTAGTATTAAGTGAGATAATGCTAGGAAAGTATTGAGCATAGAGACTAGCATCTCGTAAGAATTCAAAATATTTTAACTGCCTTATTTTTACTTAAAACTACTATACATATTAAAGTATCAAGAATATTGTTTTGGATTTGCTGACTTTGTCCAAATTCCCTCACTCATTGGCTCTATGATCATAAGAAATTACCCATTTTGTGTGTATCAGTTTTCCTCATCTTTAAAAAGCCCAACCACAGCTGGGCATGGTAAAGACGAATGAGGCTCTGTCAGGTGCTGAAAAGTCTATTTTTTTTTTTTTTAAGATTTTATTATTTATTTGTGAGAGAGAGAATGAGAGACAGAGAGCAAGAGACGGAAGAGGGTCAGTGGGAGAAGCAGACCCCCCGCTGAGGGACTCGATCCCAGGACTCCAGGATCATGACCTGAGCCGAAGGCAGTTGCTTAACCAACTGAGCCACCCAGGCGCCCAGGTGCTGAAAAGTCTAAATTGCCAGAAACTCTAATTAGAATGCCCCCAGCCCCCAGTATGTATCTAGGGCCCACTACCGGCTAGGTCAGCATCTCCCAAAGTAGGCACTGTGTGCTTTTGAGTGTTTGGGAGACTTAAAAGGAAGTCAAGCCCCCATCTCCAAAAAAGATTTGCAAGATAAATAAGCTTGCAGAATCTCACCTTTTTCTTCAACCATAGGACATCTTGAAGCCCTTGCTTCATGGGTGCTCTCTCAGGAGACACAGGTGGCCATATTCCCAGGGAACCCCTTCCTCAGTGGGCATCTCCTATGTACAGCGTTCTGTGGGGCACACGGGCGGGCCAACTCCTGGGCGAGGCTCTCAAAAGTGGGACACACAGAGATCCCATGATGGGGCTTCTGGGATTAAGGCTCAGATGCAGAGAAGTGGACATTGGCCTTGAGAGTTCTAAGAACAATACTGAAATTATACTATGTGAATCTGATATTCAAATATCTCTTCCCACTGTTGGTAAGTTACAAGTGCTTTGGGAAAATTGGTAACAAATCAGATGCATTGTTTCAGAGAAGGTTCTTAATTTCACAGATTAAAAGGGGGAAAAATTTGTTTGTGCAGCAAAACACTTCTAAGACAACTATTTTATCTCTGTCGAATAGATGCTCAGGATAAGGAAGTCAGAGAAAAGCAGCCACTGACCTTTATTAATAATGTCAGGATGTTGATATAATGTCCAAGCTGCAGTTGCTGGAGGTGAAGATAAATGCGAGAAATCTTTCCTGTCTCTACAACGTGCTATACTTTCTAACCTTGGCTCCATGTTAAATATACATATCGCCAATATTCAGATAAAGTGTAACTGGACATTGACTCCTCCCTCCGGAATGAAAACAAAAATCCAATATTACCAAGTATAGATAAAGTTAACCTGAGTTTTAGAAGTTAAAACTATCAACGTTTCTCTCTCTCTCTCTCTCTCTCCCTCTCTCTCACACACACACACATACACACCTTTTCACTTTTCCAGATATATTTTTCAAAAACTCAGTAAGAACCAAATGTTACTGGGGCGCCTGGGTGGCTCAGATGGTTAGGCGTCTGCCTTCGGCTCAGGTCATGATCCCAGGGTCCTGGGATCGAGCCCCACGTCTGGCTCCTGGCTCAGCGGGGAGCCTGCTTCTCCCTCTCCCTCTGCCTCTCCCCCTGCTCATGCTCTCTCTCTCTCTCTGTAACTCTGTGTCTCAAATGAATAAATAAAATCTTAAAAAAAACAACAATAACTAAATGTTACTGGAATAGGAAAAAAATCATAAAATTGTGAAAATGCTAACACTTAGCATTTACTAAGCATTTATTGTAAAAGGTGACAGATACAGAGTATTTTAAGGGACTTTGTTATCTTATTTAATTTTCTTAAGACGACCATATTTGACAGGCAATATTAACTTCCTTTTTAAAATTCTGAAGCATTTCATATATACACATACATCCAGATAGACATATATAAAGAGTAGTATCTCAAACATCCAAGAATATACCCCATAGCTCATAAGATAGGCCATTTCCGATACAGCACAGTCGGAGCCCACCACAACCTTTTTTCATCCCACGTCCTCCTGTTATTACCCCTGTTCTATGTGTGAAGAGATGAGGCTCTGAGAAGCCGGGTAACTCAGCCCAGGTGGCTGAGATGGCATCTGAAACTCGTCTGAACTCCAGAGACCATGGACCTCAATCATAGCGCTTTAAGGCTGTGGTTGCTAACGTCACCCAATGAGGAGGTGAGTAAACTGAGGCAGACAGCACTAAGACTTGCCCAAGCTCATGCTACTGCTGAGCAGCATGACCAGTACTAAAACCCACGTTCATTTTTTTATAGCCCTAATTTTTTTGTCTCAAAATTAACAAGAGGAAAATAGTCATGTTTAATTCAGGGAGTCTTGTAAAACTTACAAGAAATTCCATCATCCTCTCTTTTTAATTATTTAAGCAGGCACTTTTTACCGCACTATTAAGGGGCAGCCTAATGAGAGGTGACTGTTTCACCTCCAACAAAGTTTGCTCACTATGCTTAGCACCGATGTGGCTCAAGAATGTGCTCTGTAAATGAAGACTTCAGTGGATCAAAATGCTGCTTCTCAACCTTCTGTGGGCACACCAGTCATCTGGAGATCTCAGTAATATGCAGGGCCTGGAAATTCTGCATGTCCAACAAAGTTCTTGGTAATGACTATTCTGCTGATCCCTGTAAGGTATACTCTGAGCAGCAAGACACTTAAATAGCCCTTATTAGTGAATCCCTATTAATTGGGATCTTGCAGTGAATCTTTTTTTAAAAATGAAAAATCCTTGGCAAGAGAAACAGAAGCAAAAATGAACTATTGGGACGTCATCAAGATAAAAAGCTTTTGCACAGCAAAGGAAACAATCAACAAAACTAAAAGACAACCTACAGAATGGGAGAAGATATTTGCATTTATCTGATGTCTTATCAGATAAAGGGCTAGTATCCAAAATCTATAAAGAACTTATGAAACTCAACACCCGAAGAACAAATAATCCAGTCAAGAAATGGGCAGATGAACAGACATTTCTCCAAAGAAGACATACAAATGGACAACAGACACATGAAAAAAATGCTCAACATCACTTGCCACCAGGGAAATTCAAATCAAAACCAAAGTTGGTATACCACCATATACCAGTCAGAATGGCTGAAATTAACAATTCAGGAAACAACAGATGTTGGTGAGGATGCGGAGAAAGGGGAACCCTCCTACACTGTTGGTGGGAATGCAAACTGGTGCAGCCATTCTGGAAAACGGTATGGAGGTTCCTCAAAAAGTTAAAAATAGAGCTACTCTACAACCCAGCAATTACACTGTAGGTATTTATCCAAAGGATACAAACATAGTGATTTGAAGGGGCACATACACCCCAATGTTTATAGCAGCAATGTCCACAATAGCCAAAATATTGAAAGAGCCCAGATGTCCACTGACAGATGAATGGATAAAGAAGATGTAGTGTGTGTGTGTATAATATATATATATATACATAAAATATATATGTAATGGAATATTACTCAGCCATCAAAAAGAATGAAATCTTGCCATTTGCAACAATGTGGATGGACCTAGAGGGTATTATGCTGAACAAAAGGTCAGTCAGAGAAAGATAAAAACCATATGATTTCACTCATATGTGGAATTTAAGAAACAAAACAGATGAACATAGGGGAAGGGAGGGGAAAATAAAATAAGATGAAAATAGAGAAGGAGGCAAACCATAAGAGACACTGAACTCTAGGCAACAAACAGGTTTGCTGGAGGGGAGGTAGGTGGGAGGATGGGGTAATTGGGTAATTGCGTGATGGGCATTAAGGAGGGCACTCGATGTAATGAGAACTGCATGTTAGATGCAACTGATGAATCACTAAATTCTACCCTGGTGACTAACAATGCACCACATGTTAACTAAATTGAACTCTAATGAAGAATTTTTTTTAAAGATTTTATTTATTTATTTGAGAGAGTGCAAGAGAGTGAGCAAGCAAGAGAGCGAGCGAGAGAGTGCGCGAGGTGAGGAGCAGAGGGAGAAGCAGGCTCTCTGCTGAGCAGGGAGCCTGACGTGGGCTTGATCCCAGGACTCTAGGATCATGACCTGAGCTGAAGGCAGCCGCTTAACCGACTGAGCCACCCAGGTGCCCCTTAAATAAAGAATTTTTTAAAAATTAAAAAAAAAAAAAAAAATCCTTGAGATACCGGTTTTATATAGTTTTATTTTAATATCTATTCCTAAAACTAGAATAAAGTCTATATTCTCAATTCTTTGACACTGATTTTCACTCTAGATTTCATTTATAAGTCTAGGACAGGCAATAATAAATTTTAGGACCTACCTTTAAGATAGGGAGACATTTCTCACATTTGGAAAAAAGTGTCAATTTAGGAATTATTTGAGCATACGGTGGAAATTATACAAAGAAATAGGATGAGAAAGTTTCTGGGAACATACATGTATGCACCATATATAAGGAAAAAGCAAAATCAATGTTTACCGACCAGAAAACAGCAAATCTCAGTTAGGAAAGAGATGGCATCTTATCATGCGTCTACTGAAGGATGAAACAGAAGAGCTGATGGAGGAAAAAAATAAACCTTATAAAACTCCTATCACATTACATAGTCCCCCAAATTACACTGCCTTTGCGCATGGCACATCCTGCATCACTGAATGTATCACAATGCAATAAAAGCACACGGTTAGCTACTAATTGGGATTTGAAAACGTCTTTAATATTTCTGTGGCAAATGTGAGCATCTCTAAGAGAAACCAAAGACTATTAATTTAAAGATTTATTGCATAAACAACCTCCTGAAATTGTGTTTCTCCAAGGCTTCTTTTCTTTAACTTGATCTCCCCTGGACACAAGCGTCCCAAGATGAAGGGCAGGAGACCATCCTAAAGCATCTAGGATTCTAAGATGTGCATGCACCTGTAGCCCACTCTGGACATGCAAAATGAGTGTGCCTGGGGTAAATGATTCAGTCTTTCTGAACCTCAGTTCTTTCTAGAGCGCTCAGAACTGTTGGGATTAAATTAGATGCAAAAAAACACTTGCTAAATCAAAATACATATGAAGGTAGGGTTTTCAATTTTTATTTACATAAAAAAATCTGAGCGGACAAGCAACGGTCAATGGATGCTTAAACCACTAAATGAAATGTTGATGGGGAAGAGCAGCTTTACTGAGTAAGCGACTACTACTCCATAGGTTATTTTCAGGTCATAAGGGGAAAAGGCAACTTCGAAATGGAGGGATAGAGTTGTCACTTCTTGAAGCCACTGAGCACTTTTAGCACGGTGAATAGTGGGCCAATAATAACAACAATAATATATGCATCTTGAGATACAATTAGCAGCACATGACGCCTTTGTGATACTTTTACAAAAAACATTTAGCCCGACTCTAATCAAGTCTGTAGGTCTAAATTCAAGTTTATAGAGAAATAGAGTGGATAGCGCACCAAGGAAAAAGATACGGAACGCAGAAGCCAGTTGGTCGAATTTAAGAGTGAGCTGTGTCACACTATAACTGATTTCCTCCCCAGAAAATAAAACCCATGTCGGCAGGGCTTACCTTACAGGTGACTTAAGAGACAGAATAACAAACTGTAATGTGTGGACCTTGTTTGGATCTTTCTTTGTACAAAGCGGCAGTAGAAAGATATGTTTAGTTCAACTGGGGAAATTTGAATATGACTTGAGTATTA
This sequence comes from Phoca vitulina, assembly GCF_004348235.1. Taxonomy (NCBI): domain Eukaryota; kingdom Metazoa; phylum Chordata; class Mammalia; order Carnivora; family Phocidae; genus Phoca; species Phoca vitulina. The sequence continues at coordinate 44,282,180 of NW_022589712.1, forward strand.
GATGATATTAAGACAGCACTATTAATATTTTCAGGTGTGCTCATGGCATGGTAGTAATGTAAGAGAATATTTAGAGACACAAATGAAATATTTAATAGATTTTAAATACCTCAGGGGGGGAAACAGTGTTTCTGTTAAGATCTCAGTCATATAGCACAGCAACTGTAGCAAAAAGGATGAAAAAGGGAAAAGAAGAAAGAAGATGGAAAACAGAAAGAAAAAAGAATTTCATACCCACAAAGCAAGAGGGTCTCAAAGATTTTCAGACCCTTCAGAGCTAGTAGCAACGGCGGGTACAGGGCCATTTCTCGATCTGTAGACTCTCTTCACTTTTAGTCTGTTGGCAAAGCAGGGACTTCTTGAGGGGGAAAAAAGGCAAATCATGGTCCATGTAATTCTCAAAATAAGGAGCTTCTGTTCTAACCTCCTCAGAATGGCAGCAATTCAATAAACAGATTTCATGTTTCAGTGGTCCTATGGACTAGCAAGTCTCAAAAGTTTCCTCCTTTAGACTTTAATAAACTACATTTCAATATGAGGTAAACTTGCTTTTGTGAAAACTCATAAAAAGGTTGAATTAAATCCCCTGAGCCATTTTAAAAATTCAGTGAGACCCGGGACGCCTGGGTGGCTCAGTTGGTTAAGCGTCTGCCTTCGGCTCAGGTCGTGATCCCAGGGTGCTGGGATCGAGTCCCACATCGGGCTCCCTGCTCCGCGGGGAGCCTGCTTCTCCCTCTGCCTCTGTCTCTCTCTCTCTGTCTCTCATGAATAAATAAATAAAATCTTTAAAAAAAAAAAAAAATTCAGTGAGACCCACAGAGATGTTTACCTATATTCCCTGTAGGAAGTTTTATGCACTGGTAATTCAAATTTACTGGACTTCTTAACTTTGAATATCCATTGGTCTTGTTCTTTGTCAGAAATAATAGTGAAATAAAGTTTTAGGTTTTTCTCCTTTTTTCAAGAATAGAGTGCTCTATAAACAATCATTTAGGGGCACCTGGGTGGCTCAGTCATTTGAGTGTGCAACTCTTGATTTCAGCTCAGGTCATGATTTCAGGATTGTGAGATTGAGCTCTGAGTCAGACTCCATGCTGGGCAGGGAGCCTGCTAGAGATTCTCTCCCTCTGCCCCTCCCCTCCTCCCTCTCTCTCTCTTAAAAAAAAAAAAAAAAAATATATATATATATATATATATTCATATACAACTTTTAGGCACATCCACTCAACACACTTAATCATGAAATAGAGCCAGATTAGTTCTAATTTCCAAAGATTTTAATTTTGTGATGAAAGAGAGATTATTCTTTTCCCTCCCGGTAAAATGTAAGTATGTTGGACACTGAATTAAAAGGCTACAACAGTGGTTGTGATTTGAGTTGGAAAATGATAACTATAAAACCATATAAAACAAATGTGGTTATCAATAAAGATAAACTCCAAGTAGTCTAATCATTGATAAGGTCGACCTCTGTTAAGTATGAATTAAGAATCTCATCCAAGAAGGACCAAGAAATATATCTTACCTTTCTGACACTTAGTACATTTAAAGTAATACTTTTTTCAAACACGGTATGGACAAGCAACTTACTTCTGACTCCAAAAGCAAGGAAGGGTTATTTGAAACACACAAAAGACAAAAATCTTGACAAGACCCATAGCTGATTGGCCAAGGCAAAAATTCTATTTTTCCATTAGATATTTCTCAGTAGCAATAAATGACTTGAAAATGAGTTTACAGCTTAAAACCTGAAGGCTAATACTAAAAATAAATATAAACTTAGAATTTTTTCCCAATTAGATGGTGAAATATTTTAATAAAATGTTAAGTTGAAAAAAAGCAGAATATAAAAGCATGTAAAGACTAGGTAGTAGAGTATCCAGGTATTAGTTTTATCCTTGTTCTTTACACCTTACACATATTTTATATATGTAATTCTGTCTACTTAATATTTAGTAAAAGTGAATTAGTGTATAGGAGTGTGTGTGTATGTACATTAGTTGTGGGGATATATATTTGTATTTGTGTGTCTGTGTGTGCACACCAAAAGCTTGTCCTTAGTGGTTCTCTGTGTAACATCTTCCTTGCTGGATTATGATATGTTGGTACAACATTATTTATCAATATCCTGCTTTGTTCCACAACTGTTCTGCCTTGTAAGCAACAGGAAATATATTGGTAAAAGCAGTCAGAAAAGAAAGGCCTATCCTAAGAGAAATTTAGTTAAAAAAAAAAAAAGCTCCAGTGTAGCTTTATAAAAATTAGGGGAGAAATGGGTAAAACAGAATCACTTAGGTATTACTTTGTTTCAATGTTATTCTTTGCAGCTTTTCCTACAAAAAAAAAAAAAAAAAAAACCACCTAAGCTACAATTACCACATAGAAGACAGAAGACATTTCTGTAAGTATTGGGTATAATTTCATACAGCATTAAAGTCCCCAGAAAGAGAGTTCATTAAAACTGGACTAATAGATCAAACTGAAATGGCAGTAAACAGTCAGGGCGTAGATGACAATATGGCTTAATACAGTGTTCATGTCACCAATGTCTAAACACTGTCCCCAGTGATTTTCGGGGTAAAACAGGCCCCTGACACCCTCAATCTATAAGCAGCTGGAGATCCTGGGGGACCACTGACTTGCCTGATCCCAACCAGTATACCACTCGTTGCAGTATTCTCCAGGCTGCCAGCACTTAACCCCACGGTAGCTTTCCTCGTGTTGCCTGCAAAGGAGTCTCAGAGATTCCCAAACTTTTCAGAGTGAATTTAGCTATTTTCTTGAATACATGGAGAATGTTTCCTAAGTCACCATGATAGTCATGTATGCAATTCTGTTTAAAACAACTTGGTGAATATCAGCTTTCACCTCATTCTCTCAAACCTCAGCCACACCATTCATGCGCGGACCCAGGAAATAGTTATCTGGAGCCCTTTCTCTACCAGGCACTGTACCAGGTGCTTGTGGAGACTATAAAAGGCTTCATTTCATCTCTACTCTCCACCATTTTCCTCCCTTTCCCCCGCAAAAAACAAAAACAAGAACCAAATCAAAACAAAACAAAACAAAAACCTCTCTTCTTCGCTGCCACTGAAAGGCAAGTTTGACAGTTGGTCTGCATTCAGCATATTAGGGCTCACAGTGAGAACTTATTTCTACATTGGGCTAGAAATCGCCATGTGGATTTTTTCCCCCATCAATTAAGTCTCTCCCACTCCCCCACCCTCAAGGCAAACAACTATTTTTTTATATATATACACAAAGCAGAGCACAAACATCTGGAAAATGACATCAACATGACTCTTCAGTTGCAAAAAGGCAAAATTACACCACAGTCTAATGAAAAATAAAATCTGAAAGTCTGGCAATATTTTTGTGTTTATCCTCCAAACCAAACTTCAAATATACCAGAATGAATCGCTCTAGTTTAAATCCATATTTTCAGACTTTCTGTGTATAAATAACAGTCGGACTAGACATATTATTTTATTACTTTGTCTTGTTCTGGTTTTGATTCTCAGCTCGAGTCAGCTCTGAGTCTTTAACAACAGGGCAGGAACTGTGTCTCCACCGCCTTCTCCCCCCATTCTCACTGAGCACACATCCCCTACTGAGCACCCATCATGTGCTGGCCACTATTCAAAGCACAAAGCTCCTCGTGGGCCTTACATTCTTGTAGAGGGAAGACAGACAAATTTAATAAAAGTGTGAATGATACACTCTGGTGGAGGATGGTAGTGCTCCAGAGAAAACTGAAAGCAGGGAAGGGGAATATGGAGTCCTGGGGGAGAGCAGGAAGGTTACGGGTGGTTAGGGCCATTCTCCCTGAGAAGGTAACATCTGAACAAAGATTGAAGGGGGAGGGAGTCATGTAGATATTTGGAACAAGCCTATTCCAGGCAGAGGGAACAGCACACACAAGGGTCTGAGGTAGAAAAGAGTATGTGGTATCTCTGAGAAAGAGTAAGAAAGCCAGTATGGCTGGGAGTATGGGGAGCATGGTAGAAAATGAGGTCCTAGAGGCAGTGTGGAAGGCAGAATAAAGGAGCCCTCACACTTGTCAAATAAGTAGCAATAAACAGTAATGAAAAGGAAGATGGCTGGCGTTTATTGAGCTTTTACTATGTGCTAAGTGCAATTCCAGATAGGTGTGTATTATCTCCTTAAAAAATACAAAACAACTGGTTACTCTAGTATGTATAGGGACTTTATGCTTTAGGACACACATACCAGTAAGTCCAAAACTCCACAGGAAATATTTCCCTGAACAAGTTTTTTTGTTTTATTTTTCTGCCTTAACAGGACTAAAACCTTTGTTAAATGCTGCAATTAATTTCACCTCCCCATGCATCTTAAAAATAAAGCCATAATTCCTTATAAATGTCAGATGACTAAGTTATTTCCAAGTTATGTTTTCTTTGTGATTTTTCAAGTCTGTTTCAGTACCACAAGGTTAAAGAGTTCAACTTATAAAGTAAAAAGTTAATAGATACAGTTTAGGATACTATTCAGAGTTCAAATCCTAATGTATCCTTTGGTTTTGTTTAATGAATCCTTTAATGTAACTTCTTTCTTTCCTGGACTATATGGTGCAACTTAATGTTTCTGAGTGTTATATCTACTAGAGCCAAAAGATATGGTACATTTTGGTCTGCTGGCACGTTCCCTTCTTTCTGCTGTTTTATTTGAAATATATATAGACATATAGAAATAAGCATGCCAAGAGAGCTGGGCTTGCTAAACACAATTAACTAATGGAAGCACCAGATGAACCTTCATAAAGAACTTCAGTAGACTCTTTATTTCTTAGTTTCTGTTTTGTTTTGTTTTTTTTTCAAGATTTTATTTATTCATTTGAGAGAGAGACAGAGAGCACACAAACGGGGGCGGGGGGGGGGAGGCAGAGGGAGAGGGAGAAGCAGACTCCTTGCTGAGCTGGGAGTCCTGGGCTTGATACACTGACACAGAAGGTCCCAGAATAAGCTTGTGTTTACTTTTTAAGAAGCCACTCACCCAGAACATCGGACATCCGCTGTCCCATGCCTAACCAAAATATGCAGGAGTGATGACTTAAGAACAGACCTTCCAGGGCGCCTGGGTGGCTCAGTTGGTTAAGCGACTGCCTTCGGCTCAGGTCATGATCCTGGAGTCCCGGGATCGAGTCCCACATCCGGCTCCCTGCTCAGCGGGGAGTCTGCTTCTCCCTCTGACCCTCCTCCCTCTCATGCTCCCTGTTCCTTATTCTCCCCCCCCCAAAAAAAAAAAAAAAAAAAAAAAAATTAAAAAAAAAAAAAAAAAACAGACCTTCCGATAGTAACAAATGAGAGTTGGGCAGAATTTTCAAAGCAATTTTAAAGTATCCAATTCTATGCTTAAATTTCCTTAGAGACCAATCGCTTATTTTTATTCTTCACTAATACTTAAGTCACAAGGAGGAAATCTTAATATACATCTCTGAATATTTTGGTGAGGAGAGAATCAGGGATTTTTAGTTAGCACAAATTCATCACACGAATTAGGATATTTTGTTCTCAAAACTTATAATCAAGGTAAGAAGACCTAAATCCAAGCCTATGAATTTATTTGAACTAATACTAAAGATCAATTTATATGTGATGTTACGTAGGATCAAAAACCATGTGAAACAATCTGTGTAAATATCTAAATTTAGTTAAGTTGGTCCAGAGGAGCAGGACATATAAGAAGGAGCAGAAATCAGACCAAATTCTGCTCATCAAGTACTGGGGTCTGGGGCCTAGCAGGCTATAAATACTAGAAGAGGCGGCCACTTTTAAAAAAAATAAATTGAGCAAAAGCACCTTCAGGCAAACAGAAGACTACAAAGGAACCAGTATAGCTTCCCCCAGACTCTGACATAAAAAACTGGAATAATTTCATGGACTCGGCTTATAAATATTTAAATTATCGCATTTGTTTCCTGAAACATAATCCAGTGAATAGAAGTGTAATATTAAATTGTCTATGACACAGATGGTAGCATTTTATAATCCTAACATTATAAAATGTTTCCACCATCTCAAAGCTGATTAGAATCAGAATTACCTGGAGGAATTTTTTTTTTAAGTGCCTATTCCCAGGCCCCACCCATTTGCAATTCTGATTCATAACATGAGGCTGGGGCTTTATAAAGCTTCTGGAGATAGTGGTGACTAGGCAGGTTGGGACCCAAGAAGCACCAGACTAAGCTGACTCCAAGAATGATGAAGGTAAAATGTAATAAATGGTGTCAACTTCTCACCAAAAACAGACTTGTTCTGCTAGAGCTGCCCTCTTCTAAGCATCAAGATTGCTCATATCACTTATGACCACCATTCGACCATGTAGCCAGTAGCCTATCTCAAGACCTAAAATGGGGGTGCCTGTTTAAATTTATGGAAACTCGCAAAATAAGTGACCAAGGGCTAATGTAGAAAATCACAGATGTGAGAAATACTCAAAAAAAAATCACTGATTATGGTTTCACTCAAGATGTATCAGACCAGAGATCCTAGAAGATTTTTTTTTCAGTAAAATGACCCAAATCTAAGTTTTGCTTCTTTGTGTGATTGAATACGTATGCCTTCATTGGTTCTTTTACCATCCTAAACACATAGGACGTTTCATGGAAACTCAAATGACATCTTCTTCTGCCAGTCAGCTGCTATCAAGTCTCAAATTTGAAGCTCAGTAAGAATCTAAGAAATCACACTTGTTCCGGAAGAACTGCTCGACAAATCACCCAGTCAACAGCCTAGATGATCGTCCAACATCTGAAACTTCATTTGGAAAAATGGATGACAGTTGTGGCCAGATTAGGACAGGAACACATTATCGGATTCATTCATAGACGTTCCATCTAATAGTGACAGAAACATTTTTTAAATGTTTAAAACACCGATGATCAAAATCCTACATACTTAATAAAAACATACATTATTTATTAAAACTTTACAATATGGGTAGCATTCTGTTAGTGCCAAGACATATTTTGTCTAAACTTCAGCTTTAAAAACAAACAAACAAACAAAGTGATATGTAAGCAAACCTAGGAACCGCTACTAACATCTTGAGTATCCATGTTTCAGACTGGGAATGGATACGTGGTTCAGTGAAGAAAATGCCAGCATTTGGTTTCTCTGTGATTCCTGTTTCATTAGAAAACACGGGGCCGGGGTCGGGGAGTTGTAAAATACTCTGGATAGTTAGTGCCATTAAATATCCTCAGTTGTACAGGGGCAGAATTGAGGAAAGAAAAAAAAAACAAGAACTGAAAAATCGCAGAAAGCTGCCCTATCAGTAAAGAACTAATTAACAAGGATTTGCTGGGCTGGTAAAACGGTTTATTACTTTAATCAGGTGGCTATGCAGAGGTAAACTCGGTTGTGGACTAATCACGTCCAACCTGAAACCAGGTCCACAGAAAAGACCAGTCTAGTCGGGAGTCGACTCCTTCAAACACCCAGGAAAGAGCCGAGCCACATGACTCCAACTTGGGGCGCAAGCAGCACACAGGTGAGGAGCCGCAGGGCGGCCCTCCTCCCCAACCTCGGGGGAACCTCCCCGCCACCGCCCCCCCCGCCCCGCCCATTCCTGCAAGCGGCAAATGCACACGCTAGGGTCGCAGCCGCGCAGGGAGGACAGGGGACCGGGAGGGCCCAGCCGCCCAACTGCTGAGCAGCCCTGTCTAAGAAGGCTTGAAAGCAGCGTCCCCGCACACACGACTCTCCCCTAAGGCGGCTGGGGTCGTCAGCGCGCGACCCCTGGGCCATGTCACTTTTCACGGGGCCGGCGGACTCAGGAAGTCTGGAAGCAGAGTGAGCCCGGCTGCGGGGAAAGCAGAGGGAACGTGGGGAGGTGTCAAGTTGCTTCTCTTGTCGAGCGGAGAAGGAAGGAGTTGGGTGGGGGACCGATCGGAATTCTCTAACTTATTTTATACTCGAGCCGCCGTCGGCCAGAAAGAGCAGGAGTCCGGGGGGTGCAGGCGGCGACCCCATTTCCTCCCGCGCCGGGTCCCTCCAGGCCCAGCCCTGCCCGCCCCGCCGCCCGCCCTCCACTCGCCCTCCACTCACCCAGCTCGCCCGCCTGCAGCCGGAGCGGGGCGGAGACCACAAGCAGAAGGGCCAGGAGGCCGCGGGCGCCGGCCACCATGGCCCCGCCGGGCGCCAGCTTGGCACGCTCGGCCTCCCCTCGGCGAGCGCAGCGCCTCCGCTGCCCCTGCCGGGCCGCCTCCTCCGCGGCCGAGCGCGCCGCCGGGACTGGGCGCAGCCGCCGCCCCGCACCGAATCCCATTGGGGCGGCCGGGAGCCCAGCCCGGCGGGGGCGTCGCCCGCCCCGCCCAGCCCCGCGCGCCGGCCCCCAAAGGAGGAAGTCGAGATCCCCGGCGGCGGCTGGCCCCGAGGCCGGAGGCGCACCAGACGCCGCCCGCGGTCCCCTCTGGGTACCCGGCGCTCCCTGTTTCAGTCTCTCCTTTTCTTCCGCCGCTCCTCCCCCAATGCACGTGAACCTGGGAGCCAGGAGGACACCTGGCCTTGAGACCTGCCGGGAGCTCCGCTGTGCCCAGGTCCTCCCCCGCGTTCCTGAGCGCGCGGTGGGTGGGTGGGAAAAGCTGCTTTCTACCAGGGCTTTGCCAACCCCACGGGGGCGGGCATGCCAGTGATAGCAGCAATGGGGGACTCGAAATATTGTCTGATAGGTTGATGATGGTGACAATTAAAATCCAGTTCAAGTCCCTCCATTCATTCATTCAAAAGTTATTAAGGTCCAGCAGTGTGGCAGCCAGGCACAGTGCTAAGCCCTTGTGACACTTGCAGACGTTAAAAATAATCAGCCAAGTATATAATACATATTGCAATAGCTGACATGAAGAGTATTAGTGGAGCACATTCCGAAAGATCTAATTAGATGGCGGGGGAGGAGACCGCGGGGGAGGAATCAGCCAGGAAAGGCCTCACTTAAAAAGTGGCTTCTAAGCCGAGACTGGGAGAGTGAGTGGGACTTGGGAAAGCGGAAGGTGGGGGGACAGGAAAACAGCCCCGGTGTGCTAAGGAGCTGAGGGAGGATAAGGCCAGAGTGTCTGGAGCATGCTGCACAGGTTGTTACATGGCAAGAGGTGGAGGCCGGTGCGCACAGCAGGGGCCGGAACGTGGAGGGCCTGGAACGCCACGTAAAGGATGCTGAACTTGATCCTCGGACCAGCGAGCAGCCACGGAAGATTGGGACGTAGGATCTGATTCCCTGGGGGTGTGGAGAAGGGCTGGGGGGAGGGCAAGCTGGAAGAGTAGAGAGTTACAAGGTTATTACCGAGTAGTTGAGCGGGGAAGTGGTCGTGGAAATGAACGTGGACAGATTTTAAAGACTCTAACATAATCTTCAGTCAGCTTGCCGTTCTCCCGCGCTTCCTCCACTGGGCGCTCGGCAGTTTTCCTAGGTAACGCGCAGCCACAGAGCGTGCTGTTACACCAGCAGATGCGGAGGGGAGCTCGGAGGCGAGGACCCCAGTCCGGCAGAGGTCCAATACTCGCCGGTCACGTGCTCTTTGGACACCCGGATAGACTGTTCATACCTGCATTCATTTTTTCCTCTGTCTTTACTTTTTAACTATGAGTTTGTCTTTGGCGTTTTGCTTTCTCAAAGGCAGCAGAGCTTAGAGGAAAGAGCTTGGGCTTTAGAAATGAGGCTGATCCAAGGCTGAATCCCGGATCAGCCACTGACTAAGATTGATTCTCTCCAGGGCCTCAGTTTTGTTGGGGAGTATAATACCTAATCGTCCTGGTTGTCACAGAGACAAAATAAAATATGTATTTAAAGTTCTAGCCTGTCCAAGGTACTCGATAAATAGGTTTATCATATTTGTGTTAAAAGTAAATTCACACCCATGAAAATATTGAATATTCTCACACAGAAAACATGAAAGATACTTTGATACATTCAATTACTCCCTAACTCCAGCTTTCTCTGTTTCTTCTTTCTCTTCATTCCTTCGAAGAAGGTGAGTTTGGGCAGCTGCTGCTGGCCATCAGGTGGGGCTCTGTGAGCAACGAAGGAGAAGGACAATGGGAGTATTGTTTACTAGCGAGGAATTCACCTGGTGAGCCAGGTGGGCTCCCAGTGGTGACCTTTTCCATCTCAGGTAATACCTTCATGGGAATGAAGTAATCCGTTCTACACCAGAATCCTGAGCCACATTAGAGGCGAGTTTCAGGATCTGGTAACAATGAGAAAACAAGAAGGCAAGCTAGATCCTAGTGCTTTCATTATGCCATCCTTCCTTGAAAAAATAAAAGCAAAGCATAGTGAAAAAAACTATGAAAATACAACAAATTGCTAATTATAATTTTGTATATAATGAAACAAATCAACCTCATTGCATTGATATACTTCAACCAGATAGACTTTTATGTTAAGCGTGTGTATCTGTTTTACTTTTTTTTTTTTAAGATTTTATTTATTTATTGGAGAGAGAGACAGAGATAGTGAGAGAGAGAGAGGCAGAGAGCAGGAGCAGGGGGAGAGGGAGAAGCAGACTCCCCACTGAGCAGGGAGCCCGATGTGGGACTCCATCCTAGGACCTTGGGATCATGACCCGAGCCGAAGGCAGACGCTTAACTGACTGATCCATTGTTTTACTCTCAAGAAGATTCTATTATGATTTTTTAAATGATACATCATGGGATCTCAGAACATAATGTAAAGTTTGGAGATTCTGTTAAAAATTATAATTGTTAAGACCCATTTACAGCATCTCACATACTAAGATTAAAGATTAAAGAACTGTTTATCATGTGAAAACTCTCTGGAAGGGTCTCTCACAGAGCAACTTCACATTTAACTTGACTCCCAACTTACCATCCAGTCTTTCCTTATTTTGCGTATCTTACTGCAATTTTTGTTTATATTTGCTAGCTCTTCTGTAAAAGTAGAGAACAGCTGGTCAGAGCTGCCTTGTTTTATGTATATAATATGTATTCTGTATTGCTCAGGTAAGACAGAACTTAAACAGAACTGCAAGCCTAGTTTTATTCTAAAGTAGTTAGAAAGCTTTAGACTGTGGTTTCAGTTTGATAACCTAATCAATTTTATCCTTAACATATAGTAACCTTGATGTGACTATGAAGGAGACCCAATGGGATATAAATTTTAAACACAGGTAGGCTTCTACTTTCTGAATGCTCTCCCTTTTCCAGTTCAATTCAATAAATTCAACTCAATAAATTTATTTTAAACATTTCTATATGCAAAACAATGTGATGGAGATACAGCGAAAAGAAGTACAGGTACTTCTCTCTCTCCTTCATTCATAATCTAAGGATAGAAACTTCAATTATATAGGTTCATAAGAACAATGATGAAAGTCCAGAGTATTATAGAATCACAGCAGAAGGAAGGGTATATAACTGGATTTCAAAAGCCTGGAAGGGTTGGGAGGGATGAAGATGGGAATTAGAAGGAAAATAATGTTTGTAAAATGAGAAGAATTTCCGAGAAAGTTCAGAAATACAGATCACAGGGTGCTCATAGGAATTGAGCCTAATTCACCAGGGCTGGGACAGTGAGCGTGAGATAGAAGTGGGAGCTTGAAGATGCAGTGGGAGGCAGGAGCAGGATCTGAGCGTGCCCAGGGCCATGGGAAGCAAGGAAAAGTGGAAGAACTTGTTCAGATTTGATTTTTGGAAGACCACACTGGCTGTGGGGTGGGGAATGGATTGGAAAGAGGCAGAAAGACCAATTAGGAGTTTGTGGCAATACTCCAAGGCTAGAGATGATGGCACCTTCCTCCTATGCTCAAAGGGGTGGGGGATCACTGGACCAGCAGCATCAAAACACCTGTGAACTTTCTAGAACTACAGACTCCTGTCCCCGCCCCTGTTTGGACCTCTGAACAGAATCTGCATTTTAATAAAATCTCCAAGTCAGGATAAAGCCATTGGTAGATCTGAGAGATAGAGGTTAGAAACACGAGATATAATGGAATCTTAGGGTGTAGGCAGTGAGAGAGAAGGAGGATTAAATTCTGAGTGCAACAGCCCAAATAGTTGGTATCACCCACATTATCTCCTCTCTTTAACTCCCTATTGAATTCTAGTTGCTGGTGTTCATTAGGTAGCTGTGTCATCTAAGCTCTAGAATGGATTCTTAAATGCCGTAGCTCACTGTGGCCAGATCTCACCTCCTGGTCCTCTCTTTTGCAGCCCCAGAAACTCGATTTTTGTCAATGTACTTGAACTTGGGGGTACCACTCCATGGTTAACTTAATCACAGAAATATATAAACCAGCATCAATGCCCATTTATTAATACCGAAAACTATAAAATGGTGATGGGCATTTTCTTCAGCCTGAAAACAACTTTGGAAGGTAGAAACCACCAGAGGTAGTTAGGCAAACATGAAAGAAAAACAAGGCTGATTATTTTAGTGGTTCCTAATGTTTGAAGGCAACAAGTAGGAGTACTGGATCCTTCCCATCCCTCACCTCTATTAAAGTAAAAAAAAAAAAAAAAGAGAGAAGAAGAAGAAGAAGAAGATATTTTGACACTTATTCAAACAGTAAGGAAGACTTTATTTGGGAATATTGCAACAGGGATCAAGACTATGGCAATAGGAAAGAGACACTGGGCTCCATTCTGAATACAGCAAAGATATCGGGGATTTCCAGCCAACAAACAGATGGAAAATTATTAAGAGGAGACATTGAGGATAAGGGGATTCTTGCTAAACCCACTTAACAGGGTTCTTGCTGAAGACAGGTCAAGACTTGTACATCAAAGATGGAGGATGAGAAACTTGAGCTGGTATCAACGGTGATCCAATATGGTGGAGGGTTCTCTCTAAACTGACTTAGTAGGCAGACAAGAGCCCAAGGATGACCTTGGGAAAAGGACCTTGTTGGAAAAGGAGCTCAGAGAAGCCTGACTTGAGTTTGGTCAAGGAGAGAGACTTTGTCACCCCCAGGTGGGTATTTCCAGCACCAGCTCCAAACAGCTGGACTAAGCAGGCGACACCCTCTTTCAGTGGCAGAGATTGTTAGTGGAGCACAGTCACACTGGCTTCCTAAATTAGCCTTTGTCCAATTTCCATTTCTCCTTTAGATATGTTAATGTTATAATCAGACCTTCGCCATGTTCCCTCATTCTGTTTCCAATTCATTATTTATTGATCTAGTGCAACTTTCAAGGGGCAACCCTATTTTCAAGTTCCAGTTGCCTGCAATACATGTGCATAGTTTTAAAAAATAGTTCTTGAAGAACATTTGTATACTTGACTTTAATCGGTTCTTAAGACCACTCTAGGACAGCTGTTTCCTAGTTGTGTCCCCAGGAAACATGTTTATTCCACTGGGAGATCTACAAAGCCCACTAAGCTGTGAAGCAAAGAAATGTATTTATTGAACCTCATTTCCCAAATGTACTTGAAATTCCATTTTTGTTCTCTGTGTTGTGTGTGGCGTGGGGCACAAGGTGGGTAACTGCATAGTTTTTATTTGTTTTTACCAAACACATTCAGTGGAGAGAGAAGAGGTATGGTGGGGAAACTTCAGCTCCCAGGCTTTAAAGAGCCCGTCACTGACCAGTTGCTCATTTCCACGCTCTCTAACTTGGTGTGAGATAGAGGTGGAGGGGACAGTCAAGTGTGGGTACTGGAGGAGAGTTCCAGGCTTTGCTGTCATCACAGTTCCCAGCAGAAGCCCAGAGCCTTGGGCCATTTGCCTGGGTGAGGAGGGGACGGAGGGGAACTTGGAGGCTCTCTTCCATCCAGTGTCCTTGTACTCTGGGAATATCCTCCGGGAGTTATGTATGTCTATATTAGCTGTCATTCAGAACCCCCAAGGTAAACGCGGAGGGCCCTCTGCTCACTCATAACAGCCACAAACTATTGAGCTGAGTGTTGAAATCAGACCTGGCAGCTGAGTTTCAGGCTCAGCTAACAGGCTCCAGTGCCTTCCCCTTTCCCCACTGGACCCTCCATCTGAGCCTAGAACCCAGGGGAAAGAGCTGGAGAGATTGCTTGGAGAGCAAGGAATTAACAGGGAGAGGACAGCAGGAATCAGAGGGTGCCATTATGGGTGGAGGGAGCCCTGGGGTACAGGGCTGCAGGGTGTCCTAATACTGAGGCTGAAACTGACCTTTAGACCTTTAGGCTATGACCAATGAGAGCTTAACACCAATTGGTCAGAGCTGGGGAAGCTGAGAGGAAGGGAAAGGAGAACTGAGCAGCCCCCAGTGCAGCCCGCCCCTGCCCTCAAGGTTTATGCTCTTGTGATATTGGGACAGGGGGAAGACCTTGACCAAGGATCAAGGAGAACTGGGTCTAGTCCTCACTCCACAAATTTTGTAACCTGGTACAAGTTGCCCCCCGCCTGCCCGCCGTGGCTTTACTTTACTCATCTCTACAAGGAGTGGGCTAGACTAGACAGTCTGTGATACTTCCTGCTTGGACATCCAGGATGCTGTCTTGATGCTAATGTGAGCTGTTGGGGAAGTGGCGGTGATCCCTTGGGATCTCTGGAAAGTATTCTTGGAAGCTGAAAATGTAGAACAAAAACTTTCAAGGAGACTTGGCCCCATCCTTTGGCCTGCCCACGTGACTCTCATGTACTCAGACCCGAGGGCTGAGGGTTTCAAAGAACAGGCATCTGCCGTGGATGGGGTGAGAGTAGAGCATCCACAAACACCTCACGGTGAGGACCAGGAGGGAAATCAGGAAGCTTGGGACAAATGAGGGCTCTCCATTCAAAAGCCTGGGACATTTATCTCAACTTCTGCTAAGAGATTAGGTCCTGATTTTTATCTTCTTTCCTTCCCCTACATTCCTCCATGTGATCTGACTTTATAGTTGGAAGAAAACAAAGACCATTGCAGTCACCAGTCCATTTCAGCAGGAGATGTGTTTCTCTTAGGCCACAGGATAAGCCTTACAGCAGAAAGACCTTGGCCCAGGTGGCTAGCCTACCCTAAGAACCCTTCAGCCCTGTCTCCACCCAGCGGTTTGTAAAATCCAACAAATTTACCAATTCGTATCCCGATAAACATCTTGAAGGCAGAAACTCGGCGAAGTCTAAAATAAAAAGCCCTGATGATGAGTAGGAAATGGGACTACTCTTATTAAAAGCTAGTACCCACTTTTCTTTTCTAAAGCATTTTATCTCTACCTTCACAAGCCTCATCTCAAGAAAAGGTCTTCATTTAGTTAAATAGGTGAAGGATTGAATTTCAGCTTAAGAGACAGGCTTTGCCTTTTCAAAGAGGATGTTTTCCCTTTTCCCTAAAAATCTGAATGTTTATGTCATATGACTTAAAAAAAAAAAATCATGATTCCAGACCACAAGGAGACAATCATAGGTTGGAAAAAAAGAGAGATAAAAATCTTGAAAATAAGAAGTTGAGTAATCTTTCCTGAGCACAGAAATTTCTTAGTAAACAGAGAGCCTTTTATGGGTTTGATTCTGAAGTCTTTATTTAGACAATTCTCTTAGTTAGTGGAATTTTTATTTGAACAGAGAGCATAGAAGGAGATTGAGAGGCAGGTTAAAAGTAATCTAAAAGACTTGCCACTTTGTTAGCAGAAGTGCCATGGAGAACCAGGCAGTCAGAGACCAGGCTGCCTCGTCTGGCCCTCCTCACCCCTTCCCTGCCCTTAGCCACTCTGCTGACTTCTCAAACTTGCCAAAGGAAATCTTGAAGGATACAGGTTTGGCAGACTTTGGTTAAAATATTAGCTAAACTGTTTCTACCCTTTCTACCCTGTCTGTATTTGTCGGTCCATAGCAGAGGGGCTCTTGAAAAACAACAACATGAACTTTCTCTGGCCAGTATTTTCTGTCCCTACTTGAAGGTAAACCCAGTTGGCTTTATTTCTGAGGTATAGCCTGAAGACTGGAACACACTCACCTCTCTTCCTCTTTAATAGTAAGACTTTGAATTACATACCATTCATTTACTGATGAAGGGGAGACACTTGACAAAATTCAGCAGTCACGGGGCATCTGGTGGCTTAGTTAAGTGTCTGACTCTTGGTTTCAGCTCAGGTCATGATCTCAGGGTCATAAGATTGAGCCCCTCTTTGGGCTCCGCGCTCAGCAGGAAGCCTGCTTAAGATTCTCTCTCTCCCTCTGCCTCTCCCCACCCAGCCACAACCCGCCCCCCCCACCGCTTTCTCTCTAAAAAATAAAAATAAAAGATTCTCTCTCTCCTTCTGCCCCTCCCCCTCCCCCGGCTCTCTCTCAAAAAATAAATAAAAAAGCTTCAAAAAGGAGGCTCCTGGGTGGCTCAGTCGGTTAGGCATCTGACTCTTGATTCGGCTCAGGTCATGATCTCAGGGTCATGAGGTCGAGCCCCACATAGGGCTCCACTATGGGCATGGGGTCTGGTTAAGATTCTCTCTCTCCCTCTGCCCCTCCCACTCTGCTCTCTCTCTCAAAATAAATAAATTAATTAATTTTTAAAAATTCAGCAGTCATTCATAAAAATAACTCTGGAAAATAGAAATAGAATGTTCCTCAACTTCATAAAGAACATCTACCCAAAAACCTACAGCTAACATCATAGTTAATGTGAAACCCTGGTGCTTTCCCACTGACATTGGGAACAAAATAAGAATGTCTGTTCTCCCTGCTCTTCTGTCTTTATTCAACATAATGCTGAGAATTTTAGCCCATTTAATCAGGCAAAAAATAAGAAAAGGAAAATAAAGGGCATACAGATCAGAAAGGAAGATATAAAACGATTCTTGTTTGCAGATGACATGACTGTCTATGTAAGAAAGTCCCAAGGAATCTACCAAAACTTTTAGAACATATAAGTAAGCTAAGCAAGATTACTGAATATAATATAAACCTACAAAAATCAATTGTTTCTATATTCTAGCAGTGAATGTGGGTGTCAAAATTAAAAATACAATACCATTTACAGTCCCTCAAAAATGAAATACATGGGGTAAATCTCTTAAATCATGTATAAGACTTGAACGCTGGAAACTACAAAACACTGGTGAAAAAAATCAGAGGATCTAAATAAGCAGAGAGTCCAACAAATGACGTGCTGGGGCAACTGAACACCCACAGGCCAAAAAATAAAAAAAAGCTTCAATCCAAGTTTTACAGTGTATACAAAAATTAACTCAGAATGGATCATGGTCTTAAGTGTCAAACATAAAATCCATGAAATCTTAGGAAAAAATATAAGAGAAAACCTTTGGAATCCAGGGTTAGGTAGAAAGTTCTTATACTTGGTGCCAAAAGCACAATCTCGAAAAGGAAAAATTGATAAGTCGAACTACTTTAAAATTAAAACCTTTTGTCCTGGAGGGGGAAAAAAAAACTAGCTAAGAGAATGAAGAGGCATGTTACAGAGTAGAAGCAACTCTAGCAAACCACATATCTGACAAAGGTTAGTATCTAGAATGAATAAAGAACTCGTAATATTTAACAGTATAAAACCTAAACACTCCAGTTAGAAAATGGGAAAGACATGAAGACACATTCCCCAAAGAGGATATTTGAATGATCAATAAGCACATGAGAAGATACTCAACATCATTAGCTATGAGGGAAATGCAAGTTTAGACTATGAGTTATCCATACACACCTATCAGAACAGCTCAGTAAAAATGGTGACAACACCAAATACTGGTGAGGACATGGAAGGCTGAATCACTCATACATTCCTGATGGGATTATGAAATGGTACAGCCAGTCTGGAAAATCATCTGCAAGTTTCTTTCTTTCTTTTTTTTTTTAAGATATTATTTATTTATTTGTTGGGGGGCGGGGGCGGGGAGAGCACAAGCAGAGGGAATGGCAGGCAGAGGGAGAAGCACGCTCCCCACAGAGCAGAGAGCCCAACTCAGGACTCGATCCCAGCACCCTGGGATCATGACCTGAGCCGAAGGCAGAACAAATGCTTAATCTACTGAGCCACCCAGGGGCCCCTTTTTGCAAGTTTCTTAATGTACTAAATATACCACTATACAACTTACCGATCACATTTCCCACAGAAATGAAGACTTACGACCATAGAAAAACCCACATGCAAGTGTTGATACTAGCTTTATTCCTAATAGTCAAAAACTAGAAACAACCCAGATGTCTTGCAGTGAGCAAATGGTTTAACAAACAGTGCAGCTTCCATACCATGAAATACTGCTCAGCGAAAAAAGGGAACAAACACAGGACCAACTTGGATTAATCTCCAGATTCGCTGCAAATTATTCTAGGTGAAAAAAATGCAAGCCTAAAAGGTCACATGTTGTATGATTTCATTACTATAACATTCTTTTTTTTTTTTAAGATTTTATTTATTTATTTATTTGAGAGAGAGAGAGAAACAGCATGAGAGGGGAGAGGGTCAGAGGGAGAAGCAGGCTCCCCGCGGAGCCGGGAGCCCGATGTGGGACTCGATCCCAGGACTCCGGGACCATGACCTGAGCCGAAGGCAGTCGCTTAACCACCTGAGCCACCCAGGCGCCCACTACAACATTCTTGAAATGACAAAATTAGAGATGTGGAGAACACATTGAAATACATACATAGAGTCAATGTCAATATCTTGCTTGTGATAGTATATTATAGTTGTTTGTGCAAGTTGTTACCATTAGGGAATACTGGGGAAAAAATATACCAGATCTCTCTGTATTATTCCTTATAACTGTATGTGAATCCACAATTCTCTCAAAATAAAAAGTTAAATAAAACAACAACAACAAAAACTATTAAGGATATACCTTATCCTGTGCCGAAAGTCCCACAATAAGGCAGGGCCACAGTAAAAGACCTTGGGGACTCCATGTCAATCTATAGACTACATCAGTTTGGACCCTCACCCTCAAGATTTGGGCTTAGGCTTAATTTTTTTAAAAGGTTTTTAATTATATAGTTGACAGAGAGAGAGAGAGAGGGCATGAGCAGGGGGGAGGAGCAAGGGGAGAGAGAGAAGCAGACTCCCTGCTGAGCAGAAAGCCTGATGGGAGTACTCGATCCCAGGACTCTGGGATCATGACCTGAGCTGAAGGCAGACACTTAACCGACTGTGCCACCCAGGTGCCCAAGGGCTTAGGCTTGATTTAAGGGTGAGGGGGCTTGATTTGTGAGTTTTTGGACAGGTGTAGACAGCCCACTTCCTCTCTTCCCATTTGTTAACCTACTGCCCAGAGTAACTTGGTTTATATTCACTGTAGGATTAGAGGAATGTTTTTGTTCAATTTATAGTCTGTCATTAATAAATCTGTCTGCCCATACCATCCCAATGCTAAAACAAAACAACTTCAATTGGAAGGAAAAAGGTGCTATTTTTATATAGATAAAATAAGTCATATGAATCTTCTCAACCTGGTTGTGTGGGAAACAGTACCTGTGAGTGGCTTACCCTAAACTGTCATAAGAAAAAGTATGGGCTCATTTAGATGTCAGAGAGAACAAAAGTACAACCATAAAGCAAGATAATTTAAGAAATTGATTGAAAAAATGAAGAATTTCTATTTTGCAAAGGACATACTGAACAAAATTTAGAGGTAGATGAAACACTAAAGGAAGATATTTGCAACTCCTCAACAGACAAAGAACCAACATTTGGAATACATTTGTATCTACAAATCATTCAGGAAATTCCAGGGAACGTACAGAAAATGGGCAAAGGATATGACATACTACTTACAGAAACCTAAGTGCCTAACACGTATATAAAGAGCTGTCCAAACTTGTCAGTAATCAGAGTGAAATGTGAATTTTAAATCAATGAGATACCAGCTTACACCCATAAGAATGGCAAAAATAGAAAGATAATATAGAATGTGGTGGGGATTTTGGGTAATAGGAGCTCTCTTGAATGGCCGGAGGGAATGTAGATTGATGCAGCCCCTCTAGGTAATTTGGCAGTGCGCAGATTATGTACCCACAGCTCAATGATGAGATCAGGACCATAATGCGACAAGCATGAAGTTGTAGAAGAATCAGGAAGTCTATCACTTTGAATAGGGAGTGAAATGTCATGGTTGCACATCTTGGAGCACCATGTAACATTTAGAAGCAATGAACTTGATGTACATATAATAACACAGACAGGCCTTAAAAACATGGTAAGTAAGAATAGTAAGTCACAGAATGGGATCATGATTAGGTACATTTATATAAAGTTTTTCAAAATATATACTCCAACAACAACACTTTTCACACGGTTGCATACAAACTCAAGAAAACATAAACTATATTAGTGTTGTTGCCTGTGGTGGGAAAGAAAACAGGGGTAGTGTATAAATAAATAAGCAATAAGGGGCTTTTTTTTATGGACTCTTGACACTGATGAGACTCTGCCTCGGGATGAGTAGGATTAGTTCAGTCCTCCACACCTGTGATCTAAAGGAGGACAAGATGAAGTAATGGACAGCTGGTGGTACATGACATTGAAGCTGTAAACATCAGCTCAGCAGAATGGCAAATTAAGAAAGACACACTAGGGGTGGTTCAGTTGGTTAAGCGGCTGCCTTTGGCTTGGGTCATGATCCCAGGGTCCTGGGATCGAGCCCGGCGTTGGAATCCCTGCTCAGCGGAGAGCCTGCTTCTCCCTCTGGCACTCCCCCTGCTTGTGTTCCCTCTCTCACTGTGTCTCTCTCTGTCAAATAAATAAATAAAATCTTAAAAAAAAAAAGAAAGAAAGAAAGAAAGACACACTAGGAATGCACAACTCAGCTCTTTCCTTTTTTTCTTTGGAGGGAGCCCTTATCCCACAGGTCTGCTTAGGTTCAGGGCTGTCGAAGATGGAGTGGGAAAATCTTCCTAATACCATAGTTTAGTCAGTAGACCCAGTTGGGTCTCACACTGCCAACCAACGTCGGTTGGCAATGGTTCCATTTTTCTTTTATTACGCAAATTGTTTATAGCTGCATGGGGGAGAGGGGTATTTATTGAGATCACTCTCGGTGACTGCAGCTGTTACAGGCACACAAATAACCTGAACTGTGTTATTTTTATTATTTGGCAACCAGTTTTCCTACCATCTCACCCACCTAGATCAAGGTATAGCCTGGACTTGGCAAAGAGCAGTGTACTGAGTTGAGGCGTAAAGGTATACCACCAGAGGGGAATGAAGTCCTCATCAGAGTTTCCTATCAGAGCCTTCGGACTCAGGTTTGTGTGTAAAATTAAGTGTACAGATTAAGCAAGCTTGCTTATCAGGTTTCACTGGTTACTTTGACTTATTACTAAGTTCCTAGGGTGTGGTATATTAGAAAAAAATGAAAAGGGGGGGCTGCAGGCATGCTGGGAAAAACAGACCTCAGACGAGGTAGCAAGGGAGCCAAACCGCATATAAAAACTTTAGGGGGCGCCTGGGTGGCTCAGCCGGTTAGGCGTCTGCCTTCGGCTCAGGTCATGATCCCAGGGTGCTGGGATCGAGCCCCACATCAGGCTCCTGGGAGCCCACTTCTCCCTCTCCCTCTGCCACTCCCCCTGCTTGTGCTCTCTCACTCTATCAAATAAATAAAATCTTAAAAAACAAACAAACAAAAAAACCTTAGTAATCGTGAAATGTCTCATACAGTGCAATAACTGATATCCCGGACCCTCGGGACCAAAGGTGATTTCTGCTCCATATATTCTGTTCAGTTAGGTGAGAAAATATCTGATGCAATTTTCAAAGATTGTGGCTAAAAATAAAAAAGACATTAGAAATGGTTAACCTTAGCTATTTGAAAAATCGGTAATGTGCCACACCTAATTCTCCAGTGTTTGATAAATGAGTTATGATTTGATATTACTATTTTAAAATAATTAGTAGATTTATAAAATCTAGTTCTTGTACTCTTTAAAAATGTGCACCTTATTCCCCTCTGCAGTTATCTGAGCAATAAACCCAAGTTATTATTATGGGTTCCAAGGTCTTTTCTGAAACTAGTTAAACAGGTAAGTGCTTTAAACAAAGAAGTGTCTCCAGTTCAAGCCGTTATTTTGAATGCTCTGTTGCTTACAGAATGTTGTGAATTTGAAATATGTGTGTTGTGTAGTATGTAATTGTAGATTTTGATCAGAGACACACAGTTAAATAGTAATCTGTAATAAATTTGTATTACATAGATAGCTAGGTTTGCAGAATTGTTTTCCAACTTAGAATAGTAAGGACTTTTAATTTCTTCAGTTCCAGTTTGAGGAAACCGTGACCTTGTGAAAACTTTGGCTGGTAAAAATGTTTCCACTATGGTGATAATACACATCTTCTAGTGTCTGTGTTCTGATCTCTGTAATCTTGTATTCATTAAGATGGTTATGCCTTCATGCACACTGAATGAGAAGGAATTCATATGAATATGAGTAGACATCTTTATAATATAGACTAGCAATCTTCTGGGAATGATTTAGCACATAAACTCCAGAAGCCAAACGTAAACAAAATTTTAGATTATTTTTTCTGCTGAAAATGAAAGATGCAATTATTGTGAAAAGATAAAACATTTCAGAAGCATAGCACAGAATGTCTTGTCTTCTTAATTTCTTTTCTTCACCAGATAGCCATTGTTACATTTTCATGTGTCTTTCTTCAGAACTTCCAAAACTAAGCCTTGATTTTGCCACAGGAATGTTATTTAAGTATAATTATTACATCATGGCTATATTGACCATCACATAGATAAAAATTTCTAAATGTAGATAAAATTAGGTTTAACATATATAAAATTATGATCAAGACTTTGAGAAATCACAGTATGGTGTTAGATTTGACTCATTTTAGATCCCATTCTTTTGTACAAGAAGAGCTGGTTAGGCCTCTTTTCCTCAGTCCCCACAATCTTTCACTGGCTCAGTCCAGCTTTGTGCAGAAATTGTTATACGCCCAGTTAAAACGTACTTTTGCACTACCTATATGTTTTTACTTTTAATAATTCTAGGATAGTTATTTTTTGACTTCTTTAATGTGTAGGAAAAAAGTCAGCTGGTATAGGTTCTAGTTATTTAAACTTGGATGAAAGCAATAGTTGCCATTGTCAAAATAAGAAATGCTTTTGGGACAGTTAGTTCTTTTGGTCCTGGATAGATACAAAAGCTTAACAGTTTGTCATATTATACTTTCCAGTAGATTAAAGAGGTAGATAATTGATATCTGTTGCTTTGTAACCAAAATTCTTGGCATATCAAGTGGGAATGGGCGAGTGTAAGTAGGACAGTAATTTTCAATTTTATATTTCCAATTATCAATGCTTAATTGAAGTGAGAAAATACAAAATAAGTGGATTAAAAGTGCCCATTAAATAAATGGGTAAATGGTTCTAACAAGGTTATAATATTTTCTCATCAACAACTGAAAAGACAAATGGTTCTAAGTTCATTCATTAATTCATTCACTCATTTGTTTTTTGGCTAGTGCATCCAACCATCCATCCATCTATCCATATTTCTATCTACCATCTTCTCAAAAAATGCTTTTTTGAACATCTTCTCTGGAGATGACATTGTGAGAGAATTAAAAAAACAGAAAAAAAAAAAAAAAAACCCATAAAATATCAATGGCATCTCCAAGATGCTAAACACCAACATTCTAGTTAAAATTCTTAGAGTGGATTTTTTTGGGTAATGTTTCCAAAAAAAAAAAGAAAGAAAGAAAGAACAGAAAAGAAAGAGAAAAAAAGAGAAGTAAAAAAAAAAAAAAAGGATTTATATAGGCCTGAAGAGAATTGCCTCAGAAATTAAAATTAGAGGTAAAAATGTATATACCCCACTCTGGAGGGTCTTGATTAAGCAGGTCTGGATCTGCCAGTTATTATGAGTTCTTGATCAGATTGCTCTATTTTTCAGTGCTGGATTCCTCATCTATAATAGAGATATAATGAAACTTACCTCTCAAGCTTATCAGGAATATTTAGTGAGATACTACACATGAGAGCCTCTGCAATTCCAAAGTGTAATACAGCTCCAAGGTATTAGTCACTTTTAATATAACACAATGAGGTAAAAACATTTTCAGAGGTATGGAGCCCTTTTCTTAGTTTTCACAAACGCTGTTAAGTGCTAACGGCATTCAGTTCCAAGGTAATCAGTCAGTTTTCATGAGTCAAGATAAATCTGTATCTAACTATTCTTTCTAGTTGATTCAAGTGTAGGGTGGGGGGAGGTCTGGGAGTAGGGAAGGATGGGCAGAGGGGGTGCTGGGATGTGGGGTGAGAAACCACGAGTGGGTAGTGAGAGAGGGTGGAGTGGTAGCCCAGTTATCTATTCTAGTCTTCCCATTTTTGGAAGAGGAGGTACTATCCAGAGGTTAACGTGACTTGGTCAAACTCACATAGCCTGTTGGTGGCAGGGACATGATAATTTGACCTAAGTTGGTTTGACACGGGGCCATTTTAGAATTCTAAAAAGTAAATTACTCAACTTTTATCCTGTCTTATTTTTAAATAATGTATACAACAGACTTGGGGCTCATCCTATGGCCAAATCACCCTGGTGTCGGGATCAGTGAGGAGCTGAGGTGGGTGGGGCTCAGGTACAAGCTGCCGGAACATGTGACTGGCACTAGTCCATTGACCACACTTGCTTCTCCAAGAATGGCTCTCATTCTGTGAGAACTCTATCTCTCCAGGAGGCTACCTCTCACGTTCTACAATTTCACTTTTTTGTTATAATATTTATTTTTATTTACTTTCAATTAATGAATGTATTTGTTTAACAAAGGAAACCATTCTAATTTTCACTTGGCATTCTAATGCGTGCCTCAGATGACTGTAGGTTCCTGACAATGTTAGCCTCACTTGATTGGCTATGGGTAAGATAGGTAACGGCGGGAGGGGTATCTGGATCACCATCTCATCTCTTAGTCTCAGTTCCAGACTGTTCAGAAAAATCCACAATTCAACGTCATCATTTCTCTCTGTACTTGGTAACATATTTATACTTAAAACTATCAAACTCCTCTTCAGTGTTGGTTTTGGCCAAACTCTTTGCAACAGATTTTTTTAAAAAGTATCTTTACTGCCTTAAAAATCATAAAAGCAATAGATTTATAAAAATTCAAGCAACATAGAAACGAATAAAGTAGAAAGAGCCTTGAAATAGGGCAGGGTTAAGGAAGGATAAGAGTCAGGGATAGCAATAATAAAGAATAATGTGGCTACTATAAAAAAAAAAACCCAGAAAATAACAAGTTTGGGTGAGCATGGGGAGAAATTAGAGCCCTGTGTCCTGTTGATAGAAATGCGAAATGAGGGGCGCCTGGGTGGCTCAGTCGTTAAGCGTCTGCCTTCGGCTCAGGTTTTGATCCCAGGGTCCTGGGATCGAGCCCCGCATCGGGCTCCCTGCTCGGCCAGGAGCCTGCTTCTCCCTCTCCCACTCTGCCTGCTTGTGTTCCCTCTCTCGCTGTCTCTCTCTCTCTCTCTGTCAAATAAAAAAAATAAAATCTTTAAAAAAAAAAAAAAAAGAAATGCGAAATGATGCAGTCACTATAAAAAGCAGTATGGAGTTTCTTCAGAAAATAAAAAAGAGAATGACCATATGATCCAGCAATCCCGCTGCTGAGTCTGTATCCAAAGGAATTGAAAACAGGATCTGGAAGAGATATTTGCCCACCCATGTTCGCGGCAGCATTATTCACAATGGCCAAGAGGTGGAAGCAGCCTAAATGTCCATGGACAGATGACTCAATAAAGAAAATGTGACATGACAGAGGTACTAGCTAACATGAAATCACACCACAATGTACAAATGTATCAAATCAATATGTTGTATACTTTGTTATATGTCAATTATATACCATGTTATATGTCAATTATATCTCAATTAAAAAAAAAGAAAATGTGGTAGAGTACAACGGAATATTATTCAGCCTTTAAAAAGAAGGAAATCCTATCATATGTTACAACATAGATGGACCCTGAGGACATTATGCTAAGTGAAGTAAGCCAGCTACAAAAAGACAAATACGGCATGATTCCACTGTATGAGGTGTCTAAAGTAGTCCAACTCTTAGAAGCAGGAAGTGGAACGGTGGTTGCCAGGGGTCGGCGCAGAGAGGAAAGGGGGAGTTGTTGTTTAATGGGTATGGAGTTTCAGTCCTGCAAGATGAAAAAATTCTAGAGATCTGTTGCACAACAGATCATACCACTGAACTGTTCCCTTAGAAGCAGTTAAGATGGTAAATTTTATGTTATGTGCTTTTTTTTTCACCACCATAAAAAGGTAAGTAAGCGAAACCCAGATACCTTACAACAACAGCAAAAACTCCAGTGAGTTTATTTTCATGGAGAGTAAATGTTCTGTCTCCGTAGTTCTAGGGCCGGGGCTGCAGGTGTCCCTCTGTCTGCCTTGTGAGGCAGGATCTGTGTCGTCCTGCCGCTCTGCCTCTTGGGGTAGAGATGCAAGTGTTGCCCAGACGAGCCACCGTCATCCCTTGTGCGAGGAGCCCCAGGACGGCCGTGTGCTGCAGGAGAGTTCGGCCTGGGTTCAATGCTCGCTCTGCACTGGGTCGGTCCCTGAGTGTCCCAGCCTCAACTTCTTCCGCTGCCCCGGTGGATAACGTCTGCTTTGCTGCATCGGGAGGATTAGGAGGCTAACCTTGTTAGTCAAGCATTCAGTTAAGTGACAGCTATCATGACTGACACGTTCAGGCCATTCTAGTTTGACCTCCAGGGTCTCTCTGAATGCAGCACAGACTCTTAGAGGTCCGAGCAGGTGACGGAAGGGGGAGATCCTGGGGACAAACCTTGCTGAGTTCAGAAGGCTGGCTTTGCATTCCAGAACAGCGGAGAGCAGGCAAATGATCTTAACGGGCCTTTGAAATCTGTTAAAAAGGGGAACCACCATCCCTGTTAGAAACTTCAAAGACACGGCTCTCAAAAGCATCATTCATATCAGAAGTGTGCTTGTCCTGCCTAGTCTATCAAACAGGAAGTTATTCTATAAACTTCAGGATCTATTGAGAAACTCTGTAAGAAGGAAGTCCCTGGCCTCTTGTAGAAGAGAGAGTAATTGAGTCAACTGAAGAGCAACCCATCACCTCACATGTGCCAGGCAATATGGTGTAGACAATGTATCATTTAGCATGGACAAGACATTTATTTTTTTCAGCAAAGCAGCTTTCACAGTCCTAGCTATACCTGTTACGCCTCAAAGATCCTCCGCAACCAAGTGGATTGCAGTCCTGGAGGGCACCTGTTAATATTAAAACCATATTAGAAACAAACAAAAGTGACGGTGTTCAATCTGATTACAATTATTTGGTGGTTGTGTTTAGAAAAGTCGTAGAAGTGGGCATTTGGAATCTCAAAACAAAAGTTCTTCGACAGGATAAGTATTTAAACATATGCTATCTTATTCTCTCTTCGATTAGATTCTCACCGTCTACATGTCTGAACTTCAGCAACACCGTGATAAATGGCTGAGTCAACATGGACAAACAGAAGACAAACAACTAAGATTAGGGCCAAAGACTCCTAGAAAGTGACAGATTCCAGCCATGAATCAGAGAATTAGAGAACAGCCTGCTTTATATTCCATTGACATTGTGACCTGACATCAAAAAGGAAGAGAGAGTTGAATATATGTCACTAGATTCATATTTCGACTGCATTTTCTTTTTTCCTCCTTTGCTAAGTTATGTTTACTCAGTTTTCAAGTCTATAAAGCCTCCTTATTAACAGAAGGTGAATGCTGGCCTGGTGTGCCA
The DNA here is from genome assembly GCF_004348235.1 of Phoca vitulina. NCBI lineage: Eukaryota > Metazoa > Chordata > Mammalia > Carnivora > Phocidae > Phoca > Phoca vitulina. The sequence continues at coordinate 44,309,809 of NW_022589712.1, forward strand.
GTTAGAAACTGTTACAGGAAAACTTTTTCTCAGCAATTTCAGTATTTTTATGAAAAAGAAAGTGTCTTTTTCTTTCATGCAAAAGAAACTAGCCCACACTTCTCTTTACCCTTACCTTTAATGATGTGAACAAATAATTTTAGAACAGTTTCCAAATTTCAAGGCTCTTGCTATTTGTAGGAAAAAGGATACATTTTCTCCTATGTTCCTTTTTTTTTTTTTTTTTTAAAGTAAGATTTCTTTATTTGAGGAGAGAGGAGGGACAGAGGGAGAGAGAATCTCAAGCAGACTCTCTGCTGAGCACTGAGCTGGATGTGGCGCTTTATCTCATGACCCTGAAGTTGTGACTTGAGCCCAAATCAAGAGTTGGCTGCATGACTGACTGAGCCATCCAGGTGCCCTTTTATATTCCTTTTTTAATGTGAATGCAGAAATACATATAAGTTATAAATATCAGGACTGTAAACGCTGGGTTTATGCTACTGAAGCCAATGCAAAGTAAAGGTAATTGTTTTGGGGCCTATTTCCCGGATAAGTAACTGTTGAGAACATTCTTCAGTGGAAGGTTGTACTAAAATCATGTTTTCTCAGTTCAAGAATGGTAACGTACTTGTGTCCAGATTGGGTGTAGAGCATGTTAAAGTAATTTCTTTCTTTTTTTTTTAAAGTAATTTATTTCTAAATATCAAGTATTGAAATTTGTGAATGACTAACTTAAAAAATAAAAGATTTGATATTATCCTTATAATATTCCTGTCGTTCACATGAATTTTAAAATCCTTGTTTAAGAGGAAGAAAAGGGGTAAAGTTACATTCCATGAAATGCCACGTGTAGTATGTCTAGTATCTGAAAATGTGACCTATTCAATGTTTTGTGTGTGGGAGGGGGTGGAAAAAAGGCAGAAAACATTGAATTTTGGGATTTCTGAGGCTGCTAATTCTATGATTCTATCAGCTGCAATAAAAAAATACTAAAGAACACTTGAATGCTTTTGAACTGTTTGACTGAATTTGTATTTTTTTGTCTTAAACTTATGGTTTGGAGACATCAGTGGTTAACTGTATGAGGCTATTTGCCAGAATAAAACAAAGCCATGGATCTCACAAGTCGTTGGTTGGCCTTATTCATTTTCCTATAAAACCACATAGTGCAAAGCAAAGATGAGGTTTTATTAACATAGTTTCGACTTCAATCCTATTTGGGTTTATGGGTGTCACACTGCCACCATGTGGACATGAGGCTTTTCGGCTTTTAGGGAGGTCTTTTAATAATTAACTAGTAGTCCATCTAAAAAATAAGCAGGGCTTATCAGTTGTAACAAATGTACCACTCTAGTGGGGGATGGTGATAACAGAGGAGCTATGCACGTGTGGGGGTAGATGGCATATGGGAAAAATCTGTACCTTCCTCTTAATTTTGCTCTGAACCTAAAATGGCTCCAAAAATAGTCTTAAAAAATGTCATATGCAAATATATACATATATATATCCACTTACATATATCTCCTGCATTTTATATATATATGCTTTACCCTTAAAATTAGTGTATGTGAAATTTTCAGACATTGTTCATTATGTAGGAATTAAAAGAATAATTGTTTCCCACTAAAGTGAAACTATGTAAAGTGATAGTTACTGCATAAGCCGGTTTTAAAAAATATAACTATACTTTCACCAGAAACCATAAAACTCATCTCAGGAAACAGACTTTTCTAGAATTGCCTTGTGAACTAAGTCCCAGTCTAGGAAGACGAGCTGTCCTGGTTTGCCTGGAACCAATAGTTTTCCCAGGACATAGGACATTCAGCCTTAAACTGGGGAAGTTCCAGGGAGACCAGGAAGAATGGATCACCCTAAGTATGACACACAAATTGCTGTCTTGCCTTGGGATTTTAGCCTTCTTTGTTTCTAGTAATCTGTCACAGACTTATGGGAGTTCACAGTAACCCCTTTAGGGTAAAAGGAGAGTCTGATGAATTAAAAGTCAATGGAACCAATGTCTTGAGTAGCATTATTTACAATCGCCCCAAAGTGGAAGCAATCCCAACTCTGTCAACTATTGAGTGGATAAGTGAATGTGGTATATTCATACAATGGAATATTATTCAGCAATAAAAAGGAATGAACTGCTGACACATGCTACAAAATGGATGAACCTTGAAGATAGTATTCTAAGTGAAAAAAAACAGTCACAAAAAGCCACATGTATAATTCCATTTATATGAAATATTCAGAACAGGCAAATCCGCAGAGACAGAAAGCAGATTAGTGGTTGCCAAAGGGGTTCGAGGGAGGGAGAATGCAGGGATAAAAGATAGGAGTTTCTTTGTTGGATGATGAAAATGTTCTTAGATTGGATAGTGGTAATGATTGCACAACTCTGTAAATATACTAAAAGCCATTCAATAGCACACTTTAAATGGGTGAATTGTATGGTAGGTGAATCATATTTCAACAAAGCTTTTTTTTTTAAGATTTATTTATTTAATTTAGAGAGAGAGAGAGTGCAGGGGGAGGGGCAGAGGCAGAGGGAGAGAGAGAATCCAAGCAGACTCCCTGCTGGTGCAGAGCCCGACGCAGGGCTCAACCCCACAACCCCGAGACCATGACCTGAGCCAAAATCAAGAGTGGGATGCTCAACCAACTGAACCACCCAGGCGTTCCTCAATAAAGCTGTTTTTGTGTGTGTATGTGTTTTTTGTTTTTTTGTTTTAAAGATTTTATTTATTTATTTGACAGAGAGATAGCGAGAGCAGGAACACAAGCAGGGGGAGAGGGAGAGGGAGAAGCAGGCTTCCCGCCGAGCAGGGAGCCTGATGTGGGGCTCGATCCCAGGACCCTGGGATCATGACCTGAGCCGAAGGCAGACGCTTAACGACTGAGCCACCCAGGCGCCCTTTTTTGTTTTTTTTTTTAAAGAAGTAAATAGGTCCTTGTTGCAGGCTTCTACTGCAGGGGACCATCAGCAAAAAGGAAGGTGAGTGGTATGGAAATATATGAAAAACCAATTTATATGTAAAAGTGTCCAAGATTAACTCCTTTCAAGCCTATAAACTATGGAATCAATTAACTTGTAAATGATTTAAAAGAGTAAAGAAGCCATCTGCTTCAGATACAGCTTTTGTCTGTATGGAGATTTAGCATCAGATTCATCTGGGTTTGACTCCTGGCTCCATCACCTAACTGGTCAAGCCTCTCTTTCCTCACCTGTAAAATGGGTTTGACCACATGTTTGCTGAGTTGAGTTGTAAGGAGGAAAGAAGTGTGGGTCTCGAGTGATGTGGTTGGGCTCCTGAGGCAGGATTCTTGTGGCTGTTGTTCATGTACATTCTACCTTTCCTACTGTTGTCAGCCCAGGTATGAGCAAGTGCTGAGTCCTAGGGAAGTAGGGAAACCTCCCCTTTCAGGCCACACAGTGCTTTTGTCCTTTGAGGGGGGTGCTCTGCAGTCTGAGTATGTTGATGAGCTCCTCAGAGCTGCCATTCATCAGAAATTCAAATGAGTAGATTGTCCCTGGGAGAGCTCTTCACCCCAAGCTCTGTGGGGGAGTGGGGGCTCCAGGGTGCCCCGGACCTGGAGGAGCAGCTCCTGAGGCCTGATGATGGACAGGGATGTGATGTTCTCATGAATCTTCCTCCCGAAGGACCTGCTCCTTTCTGCTTGCATGAATTTGCTCTTCCTTCATCTTTGTTTTCTTGCGGCCAGTCATAAGGTGTTATTTTGTGATTCATACCACTATCTTTTGCCTTATATTTAAAATGTGATTGTTTCTCCAGTACTCCAAAGCTTGGGCAATTATCAAAGGTTTGTTCGTTTGTTTATAAAGATCTGATTCATTTATTTGACAGAGAGAGAACACACACGAGCCCGGGGAGCGTCAGGCGGAGAGAGAAGCAGGCTCCCCGCTGAGCAGGGAGCCGGACGCGGGACTCGATCCCAGGACCCTGAGATCATGACCTGAGCCAAAGGCAGACGCTTAACCACCGACTGAGCCACCCAGGCGCCCCAACAAAGGTTTAATTTTAAGTGTTAGTAACAAGGTGTTTCGGTTGCCTTTTTTGCGCCTGTTCCTATTTTTCTCAGTATCATTAAATCACCTTTCTCTACGTCACTTCGCTAGACTTGGGCTTCGTAAGGCAGGAAGCCAGTGCGTGCGGGGCACACAGGATGTGCTCCTGAATGCTTACTAGAGGGGAGCCAACCATTTAATTTATTACAATGGACCTTCGGGGTGGGCGGCAGACTTCTATGCAGTATTTGTCATGTCCCGTTACTGCCTTTTTCCATTCTCCTCAATGATTTCTTCCCTCAATATTCCCCTCATCCACAGTCTCTGAGGTGGTGAATCTCTGAGAGGACTAAAACTGGATATTTTTTAAAATGCCTT